>NC_133651.1:21092429-21392429 GCF_009905375.1 Apium graveolens
CTATCTGTTGTTGTGTGATGAAAGAAGAAAGCAAGGGTGAGCAGCAAGCCCACCAAAATAATATGTATAATGATTAATAGTATATGAGCCTTCTCATAGTACGCATGAAAGTCTTGGTCAAAAAGAAATGAACCAAGTTGATATCTTAATGTGATGAAGTCGCAAAATATTTAGTATATATACATATATACTTTTCAAAATCTTGGAAGTCCTCTTCCATGCATAATACACACAGAGTTCCAGTGTATAACTGTATAAAAAAATATCGTTGCAAGGTGATCTCATATATCTAACCTTGTCTCAACGTTTTTCCTGAAATCTTTGTCATTCATAAGACAATTATTAACTAGATATAAGTTTAAAAGATGAAGTTACCAAATACTTCACTACACTTATATCATTTATAAAGCTACTTGAACTACCATTGTTCAAAGTATAATGAGCTTTCAACAGTTCATCACATAGATGAGACTACAAGACAAGATTTGAATAGATTAAATCTTTAAAATATTATTAAAGGAAATGAAGTTATGATATACTTCATTAAGTTCTGATATATATATATCTAAATATATATCCACATATACATTTTCCTTTATACATTTCCTGAAAACCTCTGTCATGTGAAGTATGAACAGAATTGCAATATCCAATAAATTTGGAAAGGAAAGAATTTTGGCATAAACCTGATATCTTGCTGATCAGGCAAAGATACCAATAAGTAACCTTTTCTACTAGTAGATGGACGAATTCCCCACTGGTCATCACCCTGGTCGCAATAGGACCTTATGCTGGACTGCCACTCAGCCATTTATGCATTTGATGGACTCCCACTGAGCCACTTACACTATCATGGACTCCCACTGAGCCCATGTTGCTTATGCCGACTCAATAGATGGACTTACTTCCCGAACCTTGGGTAAGTAATCAATTCATTAACTAAAACTGCAACCTTGTTGCGAATATAAAATACACCATAGAGCCGGATCCCTTAGATTTTTGAGCGAGTATTCAAGTCCCCTTAAAATGGAAGATCTTGAATTTGAAAACAAGTTTTGGGATCCGCTCTACCCTTTTTAAATTCATTTTGAAGACTCGAAAACATTTTTAAGAATGTTTGGAGTAATGCCGATTTATGAAATAAATCAGTCCCAATATGAAAGAAATATCTGAATATTATTATTTAAATAATATTCCCATAAAGAATAATGGAGGTAGAAGTTGGAAAACTTATACTCGAATGAATAGCAAATAATCAAAGATATACTTATACGAAAGTAATTTCTTTATTTGAATAATCAAAATAAGTTGATTATCGACACCTTATTCTTTAATACAATAAAGAATATTATTAAGTAATAAGCGGAGTCATAATACTCGAATGAATACTATAAATAATATTCATAAAATAAAGGAGTCATACATCCTCAAATGAATATCCAAGTAATATTCAATAATAATATAAACTGAGTCATAAGCCCTCGAATGAATATTCAAATAATATTCAAATAATAAAATGAACTGAGTCATAATCCCTCGAATGAATACTCGAATTAATATTCAATTAAGTAAAATAAAGGTATTGAATAAACCTTATTCGATCAATAGTTTTAAAAACTATAACCATATATATATATATATAAATATATGTATATATATATAATATACTCGGGAACATCGACTCCCGGTTTATAAATATGTTCACCTTTTATCCCCTATACTAAGGGTATACGCAACTACTTGCTTATTTCTAGCATAGGTATTATGCAACTATAAACATTGAAATCAACAGATAGATAACCAGATTATGAAACAGACATGCATATATACCATATCAGCATGCTCCAATATATCGCAAAATTTGCTAATAACAATCATGCACTATCACAAGATAATGCATATACACATATACATCACCACAACAGTATAACGGGTAGAAAACTTGCCTGAGCGACTGGGGGTTATGAATGGCTCGGGACGAGTCTGGTAACCTATAAACAACAAGTAAGTTGGAATTAAACCAAAGTCACTTGTAAATCAATACTTTAACTAACTTAGACTCTAACGCTTGTTTTGCGCTTATTGATTCTTCTAAGTCACTCGGGTACCCTCGGCTCCACCATTTTTAATAATTTAACCTTTACGAGTTTTAAGGCGATTCCTTCGCGAGTGTCTTACCAACTGCCTAACACTCTTATCATAATTGTTTCATACATTAATTAACCCTTTTTGGTCTTTAACCTATGTTTCAAAGTAAGGCGAGGGGAAAAGTTTCGTTCGCGAAACGCCGTTACTTAAACGATCGTTTCTCCTAAACCGTGCATCGGAATCGAACGAACCACATATCAAAACGAAGCTCGTAAAACGAGCTATCTAGACATGGCAATGGTCATAATATATCAGGGGGTTCTCGGGTCCTAATGTTATGCACAAAAACAGTCTAAAGAAAATCGGACGTTACGACGGCTATGTTTACGTGATTTCCCAAATTTAAACCATTCAAAACCAACCACAATTCAACCCCAAATCAATCATACCATCAACATCCATCCAAAACACACTCCAACAGCCCCATCAAATAAATGTTACCAATTCATACTTATTTCTCAATTATGAACTAAGAGTTTTACTTAAGTTCATTGACTAATTAACCAAGATTTCCAACTCCAAAAATATCACAAAATCAACCAATCTCTAAACACACAATAATCATGCCTCTCACCAACTAAAATACTCATAACAAGCTTTAACATGATTACACACCCATTACCCTAACCCTTCATCTAAACATTAGGAAATCTAAACAACAAAACTTAAAGCTAAGATCATGAAGAGTTATACCTTCCTTGAAGCTTTTAATCCATAAAAGATCCTTGGAATGCCCATGGAAGCCTTAATCTAACCTCCTACAAGCTTGTTCTTTCAAAGAAATCAAGAACACAAAAATTAATTGCAAGAAAGTACTATTCACCATCTTCTTTCTTGATTTATAGAAAAAGATTGGCTTGGAATTAGAAGCTTAAACTTATAAGAAGTATGTAACTTAACTAGGAGAAGCTAGGATAATTACCTTGCTAAATAGTAAGTGGAGGAGCTTGGACTTTCATTTTTTAAGAAAAGAGGCCGAGAGCTTGAAGAAGAAAATGGGGGTTTTGTGTTTTTTGATGAAAATGAAATGTTTTGGCTTGGTTGGTTGCTTTTTGTCTTGTTTTTGGTTAATTACTTTTCTAGCCTTGACTTTGTGTGGTTTTAAATCAACCACATCTCCTTCTCCTTATGTCATGCTTATGTCACATTGCTATGTCATCATCCCTTCTAATCTCTTTGATTAGCTTCTAATTGTTTGCCTAATGACCGCTGATCTGTTATACGGTTCGCTTAACTTTCGTTTTCATTTATCGTTTGAGGGATCATACCCGGGATCTTATTACTTAGGTTCCCTTAACCTTTCTCAATACATTATATTCCTTTTTATGATCCTCTATTATAATCCTTTAATTTAAATCCTTTTTATCCTGTTACCTTATACTCAATTCTCTCCGTATCTAGTGTATTTCCGGGAAAAATCAAAGTGTTCGTAATTGGATTCTGACGATCTTTGCATACACTTATATACCATATAGAGTACTAATAAAACCTCAGAATATCCATATCAGAACCCCTACATAGTGTGGCATGAAAAAAATTTCTCAATCAGCAAAAACACTATTCATAAGGGTTTCAAAAAAAAAATTCCCAAAAATTGGGGTTATTACAGTCTCCCCTCCTTAAAAGGATTCCGTCCCGGAATCAGATAGAAATGAATAGGGATACTTTCTTAGTATTGCACTTTCTAACTCTCAAGTCAATTTTCCCACATTGTGGTTCTACCATCAAACTCTTACTAGTTTGATAACCCTTCTCCTAAGCACTCGTTCCTTCTTAATCTATACCCTTCCTGGTTGCTCCATATAGGTTACATCTGGTTGTATGTCTATGCGCTCCTATGCCCCTATTTATCTGGCATCCGAATTACACTTCCTTAACATTGATACGTGAAACACGTTATGACTTGCTACATGTTCTGGGGTAAGGCTAGCTCATATGCTAACTTCCCAATACTTCTTAATATATCCAAGGGTCCAACAATTGGTGGACTTAGCTTTCCTTTCTTTCCGAATCTCATTAATTCTTTTCAAAGGAATACTTTTAACAATACAAGGTTGCCTCCTTCCTATTCTTTGTCCTTTCGTGTCAAATCGACATACTTCTTATGTCCTTCCTGGCTACTACCAGTCGTCCTCTGATTAGATCTATTATATCCCTGGTCCTTTGGACTACTGCGGGTCCGAGCATCTTGCGCTCTACAACTTCATCCTAACATAAGGGAGATTGACATTGTCTTCCCTCAAGGATCTCATAAGGCGATACCTCAATACTGACATATGATCTATTGTCGTAAGAAAACTCAACCCGTGTTAAGTGATCATTCCAATTTCTTTCAAGTCTATTGCACAGACTCTCATTATAGCTTTTAGCATTAGAGCTTTTGCTTCTCACTACCCATCCTTTTTCAGTTCGTAGTCGCTACTACCTTCCGTTCCTAATATTATACTAGTTATACTTTTGCTCGTTAGCGTTCTATAACCTTTTAATAACCACGTCAACCTTAGTATCACGAATGTGTTTCCATTCCGAATACTACCACAACTTTATTACTCCTTTTTCAGCTGTTTCTATTTCCCAAAGTTTGATCAATCATATAGAAGTAAAGGAATTTGTTGAGAGATCACTATGATCATGAACACTTGTTATATCGCATAGTTAGTACAGAAGGTGGCCATCCTTTAGTACTTGACAAGCAATTAAACAATAAATGGTATCCTACTAGGCTTCTATCACACAGATAGATAGTCATTCGGCAATACCTCCCCTTCTGGAAGGGTTGTTCTTCTCAGCTTACATGAAATGAAAAGAAGAGAAAAGAACGAATTGAAGAGAATTGTATATATATGAAAAAAATATATACTGCCATAAAATATCTGGCTTGGAACCTACCTCTGAACTATAGAGGTTTGTCATAGGAGAACAAAACATATGTATTTATATCAACATCAAGTATTATCGCATCGCATTTTGCATGCTTAAATATTTTTTGTTATTCCGTCCATCATTCTATGGACCCATGCTCTTCCTCGAGCTTATACACAATCACCTTTGAAACTCCCTCGACATCGAAAATCGAATCTGGGTTTTCATTCCAGACATCACCGTTACTAAAATTCCATGCTTGCACTGCAACCTTCCTCGTATAGTAATACGACTCTCTATTGATAAGTAGAATAAATATACAATAGGTAGATACTCTACTTAATTAGTCTATCAATGATAACTTATACACTACCACGACCCGATTAGTGGTACTCAATCTCAACACCCATTCCAATACAACTCTCATGGTTGTAATCAGCTCACTACTCGCAGAATCATTGTTGCCTTACTATGGTCCACCACTGACCTACTGTCGTCATTCACTTTTCCATAAAATCTTAATATCTAACCATACGGAGTCCATACATGTCGTATCAAATCATTCTAAGGAGGTAACATAATCACCATTCCTGATTCATGAAGAACACTCCTGATCTTGACATACATACATGACATGAAGCAGATAAAATTGCAGAAGAGTTTCAATCAAAGTAACGATAGCAGGTTAATACCATTCTAAATCATATGCCTAAAATAGAAGACTTACTCAAAGGTTCGTCTAGTCCTTTTTGAAACATGGTTCTGGCTTATCTCAAGATAGGACCTTCTAAGATAGATAGCCCGTTTATGGCGATTACACGAATTATACCTTTACCAACTACTATTACGGTTGGGTATTGCACAGTCATCAGAAGGAATGTCAATCTTCCAAACCATAATACAACCTTCACAGTTTTAACCATCATCACTGTATTCTTTTGGCACACGCGCCTATAATTATCCACTTACCTTTAAAGTGTCGGCCACCTCTTTGGCCTTTCCTGATAGTAAAATTTCCTTACAGTCAATGTCATTTTAACCACCTTCAAATAAATTTTCTACCTTATTTCAATCACAGCTTATGTGAAAATGCTTTTCTTTAATATCTGATGAGTAAATAAAAAAAAATATCACCATTTTTCCATAAGTTATTGCCTCAGTCTTTAGAGGCTGATCACTGTCAAGACTGACTCTCAATCATACTTAGAACATCTTTTATCTTAAGTCTTAATTGCCCTGAACAATTTCGACCATTACTGGTTCGATCCATACTTTCTCGTGGTTTAACACGTGCCCCACTTGGAAACATTATAATTACGTCATATTTCCTTTATCAACATTTCTATTCTTGAGAATTTTGAATATTACCTTTCTCCTTGTAAAACCTCTAAGGTTATCCTTCAATCGTTCCTCCTGTATTCCCTAGATACAGGGCATATCAAGATACCATTTATTAATACCAGAATCATTGTCTATATACTTCTGAAAAATTTCTCCACTGATTCTTAAAGGTTGTTATTACCTTAATCATTTCCAATTCATACTGTCAAAACTCACACTATCACTATTAAGGGTGAAATTCCAACTTTTATGCATTCCCCGAGGATTCATTTTAAGTTACCGATGTTCTATCCTTAATTCCACCTTTAAAAGGTACCTGCCTTCTTCCATGGATAAATCAAGTCATATATCCCTGATAAGGGTGTCTTATTCAATTATTCCCACCTCGATAGTCTATACTTAACTTCATAATAACATCCTTATTCAAATTGAGGTCAATCCATATGGCCTCCAAAAGATAACAATGGTCATCCGCTTTTCTTTCCTGATTTGGTAATGATAACATGGATGTCTTGGAAGATATTGGTCATGTTCAACATGAACTTCTTCTTAATAATTCCTTATGTACTTTTGTTGTTTATCTCAACAGTCACCTCAATGTTGGGATATCTTTCATACCTGGCGTCTCCCTTTCTGGGTATCATGCCACCGGTCTTACACTTCCCATTCTTGAAGGTCACTTCCTTCATCCAATTTTCTTAATTTCTTACTTCCTTGTCTCCTTAGTCTATCCGCGTCTCATTATTTACCCTTCGAATTATCTCAAGGTTTCATTGAATTCTCCCAAATTACAGGGGATAATTATATATGTATCTCTTATGCCTTCAACCATCTATTTTAACTCATGGTGAATCACCCTCATCCTGACGATTACATACTTTTCTATGTCTATTGCTACGAGTCTTTAGGGTTTCCTCATGCCCAACTCCCTTATCATACCTCAAACTCTATTGCCTTTATATTCCTTTCCACTTCAGTTTCTTTTTATTTTCCTTTTTCTTTTCATTATTTCATGAACTAACACAACATAAGTATTGATTCCAAACATCCCGTCATTCTGGATTCGTGTCCTCAGAACGAATCTTGATAACTTTTACAACTTAGATTCATAATTCATCATACTCATCCACTTTTGTTCTAGCTCCAAAGCTTTTACACTATCTCCTTATCTTTGGGAATTACTTTCCCGAAAACAATTGACTGAACTTAAATCAGTTTATTCTAACCTCTGGCTCCGTGCCTTTCTTGGTCTTTCACCAGCGGGTGGTCTCTCTCTTAGGAGGGTAAGTGACAAAAACAGTCTTTTGTGGTTCGTCAATCATTTAGAATCTCAAATGATTCCTATATTTCCTTTAGCCAGGCTCTTGCCTCGACTGGGTCAGCTTGTTCCTTAGAACTCTAAGAGCTTAGCGACTTAAAGGTCATGAAAGAATTTCCTACCGCATTGTTTCCTCAAGGTGGTGGTTGGGGATAATAGTCTAAGTTCTTTTTAGACAGGTCCATGAATTGCCGTATAGGAGTATCGTCTCGGGTCTCCTTTCCTTACTCGACTTTCTGTTTCCTTAGTATGAAATGTTTCATCCTTCTCCCATACTTGGGGTTATCTTATACGTTAAAATCCTCATTTTCCACTTCATTATGTTATGGGTTCCTTCTATCTTGATGGCGTCCTCCCTGACTATCACATTCAGGGTTTGCCCTTAATCTTATTCCTTGAACTATGACTTTCATCTAAGATCTCATCTTTAAGCTCTTGAACATTTGGAACCCAAATTCTATAGGAATACCTCATTATTCCCTTATCATTTTTCTCGGTATTAATCTCATATCTATTTGTTGGCTCTCTGCCTTCATTCTTCACTTTTTCTCGCACAATATGTTCTTTTCTGATAATTCGGATTGTATTGCAATCTCAAACAGCTTTTCGGTACAGGCTCCGGTTACCTTCACTACTATTTCCAAAATCTCTTATAAACTCTCCCAAAGACATTATCATCTTGAGTCTCTCCTTTTTACTAAGGGCATCAGCCACCACATTGGCTTTCCCCGAATGATAAAAAATCTCCCAATCATTATTCTTGATTAGCTCTAACTGCCTCCTCTGGCATATGTTGAGCTCTTTCTACGTGAAAATGTACTAGAGCACTTATGGCTTAGGTAATTCTCGCACTTCTCTCCATACAAGTAGTGCCTCCAATCTTTAGGGTAAAACTATTGCCACGAGCCTAATCTCATGGGCGGGGATATCGAATTTCATATTACCTTAATTGTCTTGACATGTACGCGATTACCTTACCGTGCTGCATAAGCACGCACCCTAAGCCCTTGTGTGAAGCGTCACTACACTTCACAAAATCTCCTTTTCCATCCGGCAACGCCAGCATAGGGGCCGTCACCAACCTTTGCTTCAGTTCTTGAAAGCTGTTCTCGCATTTCTCTGTCCATTCGAACTTCTCAGTCTTACGAGTAAGCCGCGTTAAAGGGGCTACTATCTTTACAAACTTGAACGAACCTCCGGTAGTGACCGGCCAATCCTACCTCTGGTAGTCGACCTAACCATGGTCATCAATTCATCAGTGGTCCTTTATTCATTCTTGTCAGGATCCTCCATGGGATCCTCCTCAGCAACTATCCCTTCTAGGACAACATCCTCAATATCAACATCATCCGGTCCTGCGTTAGGACACTCTATCGGATCCACAATCCAATCTCCAATTAGTAATAAAACATCATCGCGCTGTTGCTCCTCAACCTCAGGGTTCGGATTCCCGCTACCATATACGATAATGAACTACGCTTCTATCACGATATTTATAAGGGTTCCCATAAGGGTTTTAACTATCAGTACTACGTTAGGTAGCCCGACTATGAACTTGGCAAGAGTTCTTATCATCTTAGTGAACTTATTATCTTAACGTCACATCATCTCTGAGGTTTATAATGCTTAGCTCTGATACCACTTCTGTAACACCCCCAGATCCGGGGTCGGGGATCCGGGTTGTCACGAGTTCCATTTCCCCTAATAACACCCAATCTTAATAATAAATCAACTATTCTGTACTGTGACCCCACAATAAACACACACACCACACGTTATAGTCTCAGAGATGAACATCCAAAAATAATCACAAGTCATTTTATTCCACAATTATCTGCCAATACACCTTAAAAGGTTTTCTGAATAAATTTACATTTTCTTTGCCATTATTACAATTCATAAATATACATAAGTCTGGTACATCATAAGTTGAAAACCTAGCCTATTGGTAGTTCCTACCTCAGCTACAGCGACATCCACGCCTACAGGAAACTGCGGAATGTTTCCTATCCGCCAGCGAATTGGGAGCTTAGTCCTGTTCATCTTTTCTATCTGTTGTTGTGTGATGAAAGAAGAAAGCAAGGGTGAGCAGCAAGCCCACCAAAATAATATGTATAATGATTAATAGTATATGAGCCTTCTCATAGTACTCATGAAAGTCTTGGTCAAAAGAAATGAACCAAGTTGATATCTTAATACGATGAAGTCGCAAAATATTTAGTATATATACATATATACTTTTCAAAATCTTGGAAGTCCTCTTCCATGCATAATACACACAGAGTTCCAGTGTATAACTGTATAAAAAATATCGTTGCAAGGTGATCTCATATATCTAACCTTGTCTCAACATTTTTCTGAAAATCTTTGTCATTCATAAGACAATTATTAACTAGATATAAGTTTAAAAGATGAAGTTACCAAATACTTCACTACACTTATATCATTTATAAAGCTACTTGAACTACCATTGTTCAAAGTATAATGAGCTTTCAACAGTTCATCACATAGATGAGACTACAAGACAAGATTTGAATAGATTAAATCTTTAAAATATTATTAAAGGAAATGAAGTTATGATATACTTCATTAAGTTCTGATATATATATATCTAAATATATATCCACATATACATCTTCCTTTATACATTTCCTGAAAACCTCTGTCATGTGAAGTATGAACAGAATTGCAATATCCAATAAATTTGGAAAGGAAAGAATTTTGGCATAAACCTGATATCTTGCTGATCAGGCAAAGATACCAATAAGTAACCTTTTCTACTAGTAGATGGACGAATTCCCCACTGGTCATCACCCTGGTCGCAATAGGACCTTATGCTGGACTGCCACTCAGCCATTTATGCATTTGATGGACTCCCACTGAGCCACTTACACTATCATGGACTCCCACTGAGCCCATGTTGCTTATGCCGACTCAATAGATGGACTTACTTCCCGAACCTTGGGTAAGTAATCAATTCATTAACTAAAACTGCAACCTTGTTGCGAATATAAAATACACCATAGAGCCGGATCCCTTAGATTTTTGAGCGAGTATTCAAGTCCCCTTAAAATGGAAGATCTTGAATTTGAAAACAAGTTTTGGGATCCGCTCTACCCTTTTTAAATTCATTTTGAAGACTCGAAAACATTTTTAAGAATGTTTGGAGTAATGCTGATTTATGAAATAAATCAGTCCTAATATGAAAGAAATATCTGAATATTATTATTTAAATAATATTCCCATAAAGAATAATGGAGGTAGAAGTTGGAAAACTTATACTCGAATGAATAGCAAATAATCAAAGATATACTTATACGAAAGTAATATCTTTATTTGAATAATCAAAAATAAGTTTGATTATCGACACCTTATTCTTTAATACAATAAAGAATATTATTAAGTAATAAGCGGAGTCATAATACATCGAATGAATACTATAAATAATATTCATAAAATAAAGGAGTCATACATCCTCAAATGAATATCCAAGTAATATTCAATAATAATATAAACTGAGTCATAAGCCCTCGAATGAATATTCAAATAATATTCAAATAATAAAATGAACTGAGTCATAAGCCCTCGAATGAATACTCGAATTAATATTCAATTAAGTAAAATAAAGGTATCGAATAAACCTTATTCGATCAATAGTTTTAAAAACTATAACCATATATATATATATAAATATATGTATATATATATAATATACTCGGGAACATCGACTCCCGGTTTAGAAATATGTTTACCTTTTATCCCCTATACTAAGGGTATACGCAACTACTTGCTTATTTCTAGCATAGGTATTATGCAACTATAAGCATTGAAATCAACAGATAGATAACCAGATTACGAAACAGACATGCATATATACCATATCAGCATGCTCCAATATATCGCAAAATTTGCTAATAACAATCATGCACTATCACAAGATAATGCATATACACATATACATCACCACAACAGTATAACGGGTAGAAAACTTGCCTGAGCGACTGGGGGTTACGAATGACTCGGGACGAGTCTGGTAACCTATAAACAACAAGTAAGTTGGAATTAAACCAAAGTCACTTGTAAATCTATACTTTAACTAACTTAGACTCTAACGCTTGTTTTGCGCTTATTGATTCTCTTAAGTCACTCGGGTACCCTCGGCTCCACCATTTTTAATAATTTAACCTTTACGAGTTTTAAGGCGATTCCTTCGCGAGTGTCTTACCAACTGCCTAACACTCTTATCATAATTGTTTCATACATTAATTAACCCTTTTTGGTCTTTAACCTATGTTTCAAAGTAAGGCGAGGGGAAAAGTTTCGTTCGCGAAACGCCGTTACTTAAAACGGTCGTTTCTCCTAAACCGTGCATCGGAATCGAACGAACCACATATCAAAACGAAGCTCGTAAAACGAGCTATCTAGACATGGCAATGGTCATAATATATCAGGGGGTTCTCGGGTCCTAATGTTATGCACAAAAACAGTCTAAAGAAAATCGGACGTTACGACGGCTATGTTTACGTGATTTCCCAAATTTAAACCATTCAAAACCAACCACAATTCAACCCCAAATCAATCATACCACCAACATCCATCCAAAACACACTCCAACAGCCCCATCAAATCAATGTTACCAATTCATACTTATTTCTCAATTATGAACTAAGAGTTTTACTTAAGTTCATTGACTAATTAACCAAGATTTCCAACTCCAAAAATATCACAAAATCAACCAATCTCTAAACACACAATAATCATGCCTCTCACCAAATAAAATACTCATAACAAGCTTTAACATGATTACACACCCATTACCCTAACCCTTCATCTAAACATTAGGAAATCTAAACAACAAAACTTAAAGCTAAGATCATGAAGAGTTATACCTTCCTTGAAGCTTTTAATCCATGAAAGATCCTTGGAATGCCCATGGAAGCCTTAATCTAACCTCGCACAAGCTTGTTCTTTCAAAGAAATCAAGAACACAAAAATTAATTTCAAGAAAGTACTATTCACCATCTTCTTTCTTGATTTATAGAAAAAGATTGGCTTGGAATTAGAAGCTTAAACTTATAGGAAGTATGTAACTTAACTAGGAGAAGCTAGGATAATTACCTTGCTAAATAGTAAGTGGAGGAGCTTGGACTTTCATTTTTTAAGAAAAGAGGCCGAGAGCTTGAAGAAGAAAATGGGGGTTTTGTGTTTTTTGATGAAAATGAAATGTTTTGGCTTGGTTGGTTGGTTTTTGTCTTGTTTTTGGTTAATTACTTTTCTAGCCTTGACTTTGTGTGGTTTTAAATCAACCACATCTCCTTCCCCTAATGTCATGCTTATGTCACATTGCTATGTCATCATCCCTTCTAATCTCTTTGATTAGCTTCTAATTGTTTGCCTAATGACCGCTGATCTGTTATACGGTTCGCTTAACTTTCTTTTTCGTTTATCGTTTATCGTTTGAGGGATCATACCCGGGATCTTATTACTTAGGTTCCCTTAACCTTTCTCAATACATTATATTCCTTTTTATGATCCTCTATTATAATCCTTTAATTTAAATCCTTTTTATCCTGTTACCTTATACTCAATTCTCTCCGTATCTAGTGTATTTTCGGGAAAAATCAAAGTGTTCGGAATTGGATTTTGACGATCTTTGCATACACTTATATACCATATAGAGTACTAATAAAACCTCAGAATATCCATATCAGAACCCCTACATAGTGTGGCATGAAAAAAATTTCTCAATCAGCAAAAACACTATTCATAAGGGTTTCAAAAAAAAAATCCCAAAAATTGGGGTTATTACAAGCTCCAACAGCAACTAATCCTTCAACAACACCTGTTACTGATGCTGTTCAAACTCCAGAGTTATCTACAACACCTTCTCTGCATCTAGATGCTGATGATCAGACTTTAGGTGAGCGTCAGGATATGGCTGTTGATTAGAACTTAGAACCAGATCCGCAATTAGAGGATGCTGAAACCTTCATTGCTACTCACACTGTTGTTTTATCAGAGGATACTGATTCTGTAAGTTCTGATGCTGCAAATGCTGGAGATACTGGTGATGCTGCTCCAACTGCAGATGATGATGAAGCAGGTCCTTCAGGACATGCTTCTCAACAAACTATTCTTAAGTATGAACTTGTTAAGAAGTTTGTTACCAGAGAAGCACCAGTGCCTTGGAGTGAAACTCCTGCAGGACAGGAGTGGACTAAGGAATGGAACTCAGTTTCCTGTGTTCCAAATGAAAAGCATCTTGCTGAGCACTTGACTAAAGCTGATGAAATGTTAAATTCTGATGATTTCAAAACCCAGCTTAGAGTCACTGCATTGAGTAATAAACATCTACAAGGTCTTCATTCAACTACTCATGCAGAGCTACATAAGATTCAAGAAGAATTTATCAAACAGGAACAAGTTCTGTTATGGATAAAAAAAACTAAGATTATTATTTGCTGTATTTATTACTAAGATTCGGGAGCTCAAGGCCTTTAATGGCTGCTCTCGTGTTTCGTAGCTTAATTCTGCCTTTACGAGATGCCTACGTATCTCTGTGAATTAGAGAATCAAGCCAAAAAACGTAGTTCTGATTTGTGGGGTGAGGCCCCTTATATAGATGTTGGGAGTCCTTGAATTGGACTTGGTATAGGAGACTTGGTGGGCAAGTCTCATAATTAGAATGGACTTTGGAGTCCTAGATAGTAGGAAACTGATTCCTTATCCTTTTAGGTCCCCTTGAGGCTAATCTATAAGGATTTATATCCTTATCGGGACTCTTCTTAATAGCTGATTTTTCCCTTATTAATTAATTACAAAATTAATTAATAATCAGGGCTTTTGGGCCTTCTTTATTCCATCAGGCCTGATCTGGTCCATCAGGCTTAACCTTTCTGGTCTGAGTATCATATATCTTTTTATTGGGCCTAGTAGCCCACACCTTGCAGTATTTAATTATACTATCATAATTTATTTATCCCTATCAAGTTCAAAAGATTGATAAGAAAAAGTTCTTCCAACCTACCTTTGACAGGATTGCTTATATTGAGAAGACTCAAGATACTCAACAAGCTCAGATTGATGATATTCTGAAAAATCAAGCTTCTCAGCAATCACAACTTAATGAAATCGAAGCCTCAGTGGAATTGCTTGTCTCTCTTCTACTACCTGCTGATGCCAAAAAGGGGGAGAAAGTAATTAAGTCCAAATGCAAGACTGACAAGACACTGAAAGGGAAGGATGATGAAAAGGATGATCTAGGAAACTCTGGAACGGGTAGAGGTCATAGTCAAGGTAGAGGTTTCACATCAAGAAAAGCTGAAATCACAAGTCACAGGACAAGTTCTGATACTGGGAAAAGAATAAGTTTTGCTACTGGTAAAAGGATAAGTTCTGATGAACTTTTAGATCTTGATGAGGAAATGTCAAGACAGTTATTTCTTCAGGAAAATCCAGGAATGGACTTGGAGAGTTTAATGGAAGAAGAAGCCAGACTTAAATCAGAGAAAGTCACATCTAAATCTGAAGCTTCTGGTAAAAAGCCACTTCCAAAACTCAAAGGCATTGTGATCAAAGAAAGGACACATACTGAAGCAACATTGGCTAAATCACAACCGCAGATAGATCCAAGATCCAAGGGTAAAGAAAAGGTTGGTGAACCTATCAAGGTTTATGTGCCTCCTGAGGATGAAGAAATTACTGATGAAAAGGATGATCTTGCTCTGACTTCAAGAAAAGTTCTTAAAACAACCTCTGACATGGGTCAAGTTATTCAGAGTCAAGAAACTGTAAGTTCTGATATTCAGAAGAAGCTAGTAACCTCTGACATAGCTCAAGTTAACTTGATATCAGAAGATAGACCAAAGACACTCCTACCAGGATTCACTAAAGCAAAACAGACTCAACCTTTGAAGACTACTGCAAGTGGTTTTGAAGCTAGAGTAGTTACTGGAAAGGAAGCAAGAGATAAAACTGGATTGGGAAGTGCTAATGAAAGAAGAATACATAACACTACCAATGATCCAACTTCCTTGAGTGAACCAGGTATTGGAGCAACTCCTGAGAGATTGAATCAACTGGAATCTGTACAAATGGTTTACCATACCTACTTGAAAGAATACATCTTGTTGTATTTCATGACAGATGGTAGGGTTTATCATATAAGGCAAAATGCCATTCCATTGAAGTATTTTGAAGAATTGGAGCATGTACTATTCTTACTTCAAGTGGATGACAGATTGACAGGAACTGCTGCAAACTATTTGAAGGATCAGATTCAGAGACAGAAAAGACTTTATTCTGTTAAGTCTGACAGCACATATGTTCTAAAGTACAGAGATCACAAGGGTGATATAGTTGAAATGAAGCCCAATTCTGCTCAAATTATAACTACCTTTCTAGGGTACAGGTCTGTGGAATTCAATCTTGAGTCTGATAAAGCTTATTTGATCAGACTGGATCAGGATATAAGAAAAGCAAAGATTAATGATCTCAGGGCTGCAATCTTTCAAATTGGTGAAGATACTGCAGAGCTTAAAGATGCCAAAAGGAGAATGATTGATGAACTTAGATATGCTGAGAGATGTTTGTTGAAAAACTATCTCAGAACAACTCCTGACATCAGAGAGATCAGAAGATGAAGCCAAGTCAAAGATCTACAACTACTTAAATTCTGATATTTGTACAGACTGAAGTTGTTATCAGAAGTTAAATATTGGTAAAGCTTTAAGGACTGTAAGTTGTAGTTATCTAGTCTAATTCTCATG
The DNA here is from genome assembly GCF_009905375.1 of Apium graveolens. Taxonomy (NCBI): domain Eukaryota; kingdom Viridiplantae; phylum Streptophyta; class Magnoliopsida; order Apiales; family Apiaceae; genus Apium; species Apium graveolens. The sequence continues at coordinate 21,108,867 of NC_133651.1, forward strand.
CATTTGTACTTAATGTTTTTGACATCATCAAATATCTGTTAAACTTGTATATTATGCTAATTTACAAGTTGGGGGAGATTGTTAGATATATTTGATAATGTCATGGCTAATATGATTTATGTTTAGTTTTCAGATCTTACTTAACAGGACAAATCAATACTTAACTGGGAATCAGTACTTATACTGGAAGTCAGGACTTAAGGATATCAGTACTTATATTATCAGGAGATAATCATCAGAAGTTGGATATCAGAACTTAAGTGCTGAAGGACGATTAGATAAGGAAAGTAGCTGATTAAAGGAAGGAAGATCGAGATAAACATAAGAAGAGATATGCATGAAGAAGGAGTTCCGTGAAGAATGGAATACTTGGAAGAAAAGATATCTGATTGATATATTTTAGGAAGCAGAATTATATTCCATATCAATTAGCGATTATCTTGTAACTGTGTAGTATATAAACACAGACATAGGGTTTACACTATAAGTGTTATCATATTCGAGAAGATTATTCATTATAACTCTAGCAGCTCTCGTGATATTTGTTCATCACTGAGAGGTAACAGTTCTATACTGTAACAGAGTTTATTGTTTCAATAAAGTTTGTTTTCTGTTACTCAAGATATTAAAGTTCGATTTGATTGTATTATACACTGTATTCACCCCCTCTACAGTGTGTGTGTGTGACCTAACAGGCCGCCTAATTACTGGTTTCATAGAACAAAGAAGCATTACCATTTTCATGCAAATAAGAAGATATTCAAAGATGTTGGAATAGAGTAATGAAAAAGCATGAAGTTAGACTAGATATAATTTTATTTTATTATCTTGTCTTATTGTTATGTAACTTGGTGATATATAAACCAAGTGTAGCAAGTAGAACAACTAACTAAGCAAACACATTTTTCAGAGAGATAGATAAAACTGTATTTGTTAAGAATTTCTCTGTAGTTTTTTTTGTTCAACTTGTAAGCAGCTGTGTATTATTCAAAGCATCAAAAAGTTCTCAATCTGATATATATATATATATCTATATATATATATATCTGGTGGATACTTTCAAATCCACCAGAAAGTTTTAAAACTTGTGTTTTATTACTTAGTGTCTTGATTTCTATTATTCTTTCATTCCGCATTACTGCAAATCAAACACTGTTATATATATATTAAGTTGGAACATTTTTAAAATCTCCAAAAGGAACCAGAATTACATTCAACCCCCTTTTATAATTCTTGTTGTATTGTTAGGGAATAACAATTGGTATCAGAGCAAGCTCTTGAAGTACAAAGAGTGTAAAGATCACAACAATCAACAAGATGAACAAAAATGATGTTGGAGTGAAGATCCCATTTCTGGACAAAGACAATTATCATCACTGGAAGGTGAAGATGTACCTACATCTTTTTTCCCAAGATGAGACCTATGTGGAATGCATAGAGAGAGGTCCCCATGTACCAATGAGAGCTGCAACTGGCAATGAACCATCAATTTCAAAACCCAGACATGAATGGTCTGATCCTGACATTGAGCAAGCCAGGAAAGATAAAAAGGCCATGAACATATTATTTAATGGCGTTGATGGTGATATGTTTGACAATATAATCAACTGTAAAATAACAAAAGAGGTTTGGAACACAATTCAAATAATTTGTGATGGAACTGAGCAAGTAAGAGAAAACAAGATGCAGCTCCTATTTCAGCAATATGAGCATTTTCACTGTGAAGAAAGTGAGTCACTCACTGATAATTTCAGTAGGTTTCAAAAACTACTGAATGCTATAAAACTGCATGGAAGAGTCTATCAGACAAAAGACTCTAATCTCAAGTTACTTAGATCTCTCTCAAAGGAGTGGAAGTCAATGACAGTCTCATTGAGAAATTCACAAGATTACAAGGAGTTCACCTTGGAAAGACAGTATGGCATCCTGAAAACCTATGAGCTTGAAATAGAGAAATATGAAAGGATGGAGAAAGAAAGGAAGAAGGGGGGATCCATAGCACTTGTTGCTGAGTTGGAAAAGGAGAAAGAGATGAATGTGGAAGTTGTTGAGGCTACATCAAAGGTCTTTGAAAGCAAGGGTAAAGGGCTGGTAGCTGAAAATGAAGATCAGTTGAGCCAAGATGACATGGATGATATTGATGAGCATCTAGCATTCTTATCCGGGAGATTTTTCAAGCTCAAATTCAAGAAGAATTTTGGAGCAGCTAAGCCAAACAGAAATATGGTTGATAAGTCAAAATTCAAGTGTTTCAAATGTGGCTTGGCATGTCATTTTGCTAGTGAGTGTAGAAAGTCTGATTCCAGCAAAAAGAAGTTTGAGCCTGTTGATTATAAGCAGAAATACTTTGAGTTGCTCAAACAAAAGGAATGGGCTTTCATCACACAGGAGAATGACTGGGTTGCAGATGGATTGGATGAGGATGAAGAAATAAGCTATGTCAATCTAGCTCTAATGGTCAAATCAAATGAAACAGAGACTAGTTCATCAAGCAATCAGGTAATCACCACTAACCTAGAACATTTATATAAAGCTGAGTATAATGATGCAATAAATGACATGTCTATTGAATTATATCACCTGCGTGTTACACTTAAGTCCCTCACTAAGGAAAATGCTAAAATTAAAGAAAATAATTTATTTTTAAGTGAGAGGAATAATATGCTAGAGTCTCAATTTATTGAATTTGAAAAATTGAGAATTGAGTGTAAAATTGCTAAGGATGAATTAACCGAGTTCTTTAAAAAGAAGAGATTTTAAAGAAGCAGCTTGAACGAGAACATGAAGTGATCAAGGCATGGAAATCATCTAGGGATGTTCATGCTCAAATCACTAAGGTTCAAGGTATAGAGTCCTTTTGTGATGCAGCCTGGAAAAAGAATAAAGAGAAGTTTGAGTCCAATTTGATTGAAGGACTACCAACGGATGTGGATTCGACGGATGATGAATGTTATCCGTCAAAAGACCAAAAGGAACCACTTCCGTCGACTGAGAAAAAGCTAGTTAGCAAAGCTAGGCTAGCTAAGTTGAAAGAGAAATATGGATCAGTTTTTAAAAACTTTGTTCCAGGAGAATCAAGTCAAGTGAGAAAGGAAAATAGAGTTAATGTTGGGCATCTGTCTATCAAGCAATTGAATGATAGATTGGAAAAGATTGAGGTTAAAATAGAATCTAAAAAGAAAAATAATAGGAATGGGAATGTAGGAATTAACGAACATAACAACTACACACCTGATAAATATGCACCAATAAAAATCTGTATTAAGTATGGTAGTGTTAATCATTTTTCGGTTAATTGTAAGAATGCTATGCCTACTCCCATGTCTGCACCTTCGCCTTTTCCCAACATGACTGCCATGCCTGCCATGCCTATGAATGTTATGCCTACTTAGAATATGATGCACAATTTGCTAGTATGCCATTTGCACCTAATTCTTATTATGCTGCATTTAGTATGCCTCAAATGCCACTTAGCATGCCTTACTAGAATAACATGTTTACAAATAGCACGCCTTTTCATGTAAACCAAAATGTGCATGATAATTATGTTTCAATGACTGGTTTCAAAGGTCCAACTCAAATGACTAAGGATGAATCTGAGATCCCCAAATTAAATGAGGTCAAACCTAAGAAACCAAAGAAAAAGGATAACAAGGCAGGACCCAAGGAAACTTGGGTACCAAAATTAACTTGATTTGGTTTTGATGTGTGCAGGGAAACAGAAAGAGTCTTTGGTATCTAGACAGTGGTTACTCAAGGCACATGGCTGGAGATTCTACCCTGCTCACTGAGTTCAAGGAAAGAGTTGGCCCAAGTATCACTTTGGAGATGACAACAAGGGTTATACTGTAGGATATGGCTTGATTTCAAAGGATAATGTCATCATTAAAGAGGTTGCCCTAGTGGATGGACTCAAGCATAATTTGTTAAGTATTAGCCAGCTTTGTGATAAGGGCAACCCGGTCACTTTCAATTCAAAAGCCTGTGTTGTGAATAACAAGAAGAGCAACAAAGTGGTTCTCACTGGAGTGAGAAAAGTAAATGTGTACCTAGCTGATTTCAACTCATCAAATGCAGAATCAGTAACTTGTCTTCTTAGTAAAGCAAGTCAAGATGAAAGTTAGCTATGACATAAGAAGCCGTCCCATCTAAACTTCAAGACCATTGTTATTCCCAGTGGACTAACAATGAGATTTATAGAAGGGGGGTTGAATGTAAATCTCAAAACTTTTGCAAGTTTTGAGCAGTTTCTAAGGCTAATTGTTTAAGTGAACAAATGTGTGTGAATTGCTTGAAGCTGATACAGACAGATATATATTCAAACACAAATGTAAAGAACACAAAGAACTAAAAACCTTTTCTGGTGGATTTTTTGTTCCACCAGAGATGTGTTATTTCAGAAAATCTGTGATTCAAAGAATTAAATCACAGCTGCTTCCTAGTACAAACTAGATGATTTTCTCTCTTGATATTTCTAAACAGCTCAGGAAAAAATCACTTCTAATTACTAGCTGCTACTTGGTTTATATAACACCAAGTTTACAAGTGAAGACAAAACTGTAAAATATAATTGAAAGGATTCTTCACATGTTTCTTCTTCATTTCTCTATCCAATGCAATCTAGGATAATCTGTGAATCTTTGAATACTTCCTTGTTTGCATCAGAATGGGAATGCTGCATTTTCTTGATTCCTCCTAGAGGCTTCCACATTCCAGTTTGTCTCTGTCAACCCATGTGCCTCTGTCAGCTTATGAATTGTCACTATCAACTGCTAATGAACTAAGCATCCGTTGAAGCTTTCATCCGTTGATGCCTTATCCGTTGAGGCTTTATCCGTTGAAGCTTTATCCGTTGATGCATTATCAGTTGAAGTCTTTATCCATTGAAGCATTAGAGACATCCGTTGAAGCTTTGTTTCTTATCCGTTGAAGGTCTTCAATATCAGTTGATACTTCTTCACTTATACAAAATTACAAGGCATGAAATATTTATAATTAGCCCTCCTATTTGCATATCCACTAGTAGTCAACATGACTGATACTTTTCTATAACATCTAAGAATTACAACTTGAATCCAGAGAATGAAATGTGCTACAATACTAAACTTATTGCTAAGTAAAGCTACTCCTTCAACGGATAGCCAAGATGGTCTTATCCGTTGAGGCTACAATCACTAGATTTCTACTTAAGTGTTTTGTTTAACTTATCATCAAACTGATACACATATTCCTAACAATCTCCCCCTATTTATGTCTACTAGAACTGTAGGCATAAATTTGGGTTTAGCTTGATGATAACAAAACACTTGACAAATATATTAACTGTAATAAAGCAGAAATTCAAAAGTGCTATAAAAATGTGCATGCTGAGATGGAATTGAAGAGTTACATTATTTCCAAGGGTGTTCCTTTAGCCTGAGCAAATTACTTCCTTTTCCTTTGATCCCTTGTTTTCTTTCCTAGTCTCCTGTCATTCTCCTCTATTTGAAGTTGAAGTTGTCTGTAGAATTCAGCTTCATCTTCTTCATTGATGTCCAACTTAGATTGCATATCCTTGAGAGTTTCATTACTGGCAATCTTGAGCTAATCTTCAATTCTGAAAAATCTTCTGACTCCTTTGTTGTCTCTGAACTCCATCAACCAATGAGGTGATTTGTGAATTGTAATTCCTCTTTCTTGAATGAGTAAAGTTCTAGGCAAATCATTGGGCTCCCTCCAAGTTTTCCTTATGTTGGCAATCTTGTTGAGAATCTCAGTCTTGGCAGTCCTGGTAAAGCCAGAATCCCTTTATATGGCTGAGTAGACTCTAATCAAGGTAGAGTAGCCTTCATTCAGAATTCTGTAAAGAGGCCAGGTTCTTTCCCCATCTCCTTTGTATTTGAACACTAGTCTTTCTTGTAGCTGTCTTTAGGCAGCTATTCCCCTTACTTCCTCCAGCTCATCCAGATAGAGTTCAATGTCTGAAAATTCTTTTATATCACAGATGTGAACATAATCATCTTTAGAGGCTTGAGGTTTAGGCTTAGGCTTCTGTGTGAATTTGATTGAGGCTCTAGAGGGTGTTGATTTGATTCTTCTTTTCTGCTTCTTTGATGGTGGAGAAGAGGTTAGGAAGGTGGGCAATTTGATGGTATCCCAATCAATTGGTTCCTCCTTGGGAATGATTGTTTCACCATGAATGTTCATGAAGGGGTCAGGCACAATGGGTTCAGGAATAGAGGGTAGTGGTTTGGATATTGATTGGGTTTCTTCAGTCTTATCTACCATTTTTCTCTTTGCATTGACCTTCTTTCTGTTCCCTTTCTGTCATTCTTCTCTTCCCTTACTTCTTTCCTCCATCTCAGTACCAACCATGTCCCCCATAGCTTCATCTTCACTTTTGTCTTCAATTTCTTTCTGTTCTTCAGCCTGACTTGACTTTAGCTGTTTGTCAAGCTTTGCTTGTGCTCTTTTGTCAGCGTTTAGCTGTTTGGCTTCTTCCTTCAACCTTCTGGTTTCTTCCCTCTTGGCTATTGAGAATTTGGGATGTCCTTGCATCACACATATGCTCTTTCCCTCTATGAAGATAATAGCCATGTTTCTCCTTACAGCCACATCCATGGTCTCTTTGAGATATGAGATACTTCTACCCAAAAGCTTGTCCTCATCAGCCTTTGGAAGAGGAAAATCCACTTCTTTCGGAGGATTCTTTGTAGAGTCCTTATTGGATCTGTTGTTGGGCTTGAGGACCATAGGTTTCAAATCCATGGAAGAAGTCTCTCCAACCTTATTCCTCCCTACTGGCTTGAGTTCCATAATAATTGATTCCACTTTTGTGCTGTGCTTCACAGATTGTGATTGAGAAGTTGTAGAACCAAATATTTGTTGCATCTTTTCATCAATCTTCTTCCTTTGCTCTTTGACTTGCAATTCAGCTGCTGTTATCTGGATTAGATCAATTCCATCAAGCTTTCTTTTGATTTGAATAATTGGAGAAGTGGTGATAACAAGAACTAGCACTTGAGAAATTTGAACTGTTATTGATGGCTCTCCTTCCCCTTTCCCTTTATTCTCCCCCTTTTTGTTATCATCAAGGGTAGGAGTCAAGCCTTGTGCATTGGCCAGCTGCATAAGTAGATTTGTTTGAGTTTGTTGATTCTGAAGAATGGTGACCATACAATCTTCAATGATTTGAACCCTGTTTTCCAATCTGGCCAGTCTCTTGTCAGCATCAGATTCTTTCCTCAGTCTCCCCAACAAATCTTGCATAGTACCATAAGGTATGACTGAATCCAACTTCTCAGTATTGTAGGATTTCAGATCAGCAATGTCCTGTTTGAGCTCATCCATACTTAGATTTTGTTGGAAATGCTGCAACTGCAAGAGATGCAGAGATTCCAGATGAGCTTGAAGAATTGCCTTGGTACCAGCATCTGTAGTCTCCTGAAGGGCCTGCTGAATTGTCATGACTTGTCTAATCAAAGTGACACTAAACTCTCTTGGTGTTGAGGATTTAGCCCATGCCCATTCAGGAAGATCAGGAACAGAACTTGGGCCTGCTACTCCCCCTAAGTTCATGCTCTCATCCAAAGAAGTAGAGTCATCATTATTAGAATTCACTCCAAATTCTTCATATGGCTCACCAGCTTGAGAAGGCAGCCTGTTAACAGCAGCTTTGTCTCTGAGAAGAGATTCTGAAGTGTGTACAATGTGTAATGTCTGTTCTGCCTCCACATTGCCCTGAGCAGCCAATAATTGATAGGCTGAAACAGGATGAGTAAAAGTGTTAGCATCCAAGGAAACGTTATCAAGTGCAGCTTTGAAATGTTGCTGAAATTGTCTTTCCTTTTCTGCATCATCCACTTTCATTGACTCACTAGCAATGGCTGGATCCACCCTTATAGCTTCTGTACCTGCCTTTCTCTCTTTTTCTCTATTTTCTTGCATCAGGGGCTCCCCCTGGCTCACACACACCCTCACACCCTCACCCTCACCTTCTAAGGTGGCACTCCCCTCAATCACTTTTGCCATGCTGGAAGAAATAGCATGCATATGGTGACTCTCAACCTCTCCTTTTGCCTGGGAGCAACCCAGCCTCTCACTCAAAAGATCACTCCCTTCCCTCAAACCTAAAAGTGATTGTACAGTAGCCATGTCCTCTACAGTTGGTATTGTTTCTGTTATGTGTGTAGAGACCATCAACGGATAGGAAGTATCCGTTGAAGTGGAAACTGATGGTATCAACGGATAACTGCTGTTAAGCTTATCCATTGAAGAACAACCACTTGTCAACGGATGAGAGATATCCGTTGAAGAAGGAAAAGATGTAGATATAGAAAGTGACATAATTGTTGAATCTGTGGGAATTGATTTTAAGTGAGGTAACACAGATTCTTCAACTACATCTGAAAGAATTGGCTGATGATCCAACAAATCATCTAAAAGATGATGATCATCAGGTTTTGAGTGGGGCTCCTCCCTGAGTTTTAATGAGGGAGAATCAGGAATTGATGTGAATATCATATCCACATCCAGAGAGGGTGATGGAGAGTTTGATGATTGGTGTGTTTCTATTATGAGAGAATGGGGCTGTGATTCCACATTTGCTGGAATCACATCAAGCTGAATTTGTGAAGGCTCAGATACAGGTGGATGTATCTGTGCTGTGTGTGTCCCTTGTGTGGAAACTAGGGTCTTGGCCTTCTTCTTCCTTGAAAAGGCTTTAATTGGTGAATGTGTGGCTTCAGTGTCCCTCCCTCTTTTGTTCTGTGTCCCTGGTTGGGGACTATTTTCAATAGTTACATCCTTTTGGGAGGATGCAACTAGGGATGTGTTGGACTCCTTTTGAACCACCACAGTCTTTTGAGAGACTGTGGCTTGGCTGGCTTGGGTACCACTCACCTCTCCCACCTTATCCTGGGGGGTTTCTTGATGTTCACCCCTCCCCTCACCACTCACACCCTGTTCACTCCCTTCAGGGTTTATGGTAGTTGTTATAACTGTTGTCTTTTGAGAAACAACAGAGGTAGGTTTCTTTGACTTGAGTTTTGAAACTTTGGTTTTGGTGGCTTTGGCAGGAACCTGTTTGGACAAAGACACAGATTCCATGGCCACACTAGAGGGCAAAGAAATAATGGGGTTGGAAATAGTAGGAGTTATAGAAGTGTTTACCTCACTTACCTGTGGTGCATTCATGATTGGCAAGTATACCAATGGCACCTGGCTGTTGAGGTTCATTCTCAAAAGGTCTGCAAGGACCCTTTTCTCTTGTGCCCAACATTTGAGTTTATTATTCTCATTTGATATAACCAAACCTTCAGCAACATGGTTAGCCAATAACATAAAGAATCTATCATAGTAGATGTTATGTGGTCTATTAGCTTTGTTACCTAATCTGGATCCTAATTCTAGCATAACACAGTTGCTAAAATTAAAGTACCTATCAGAAACTAGCATATAGAGCATATTAACAAGAGATGAAGTTAAGGCATCAAAATTGCTAATCTTCCCAGAGAAAACTTTAATGAAGGCATCTCCAAGAAAACTCCATTCTTTCCTAAGGCCTTTCCTTCTAATACTACCTAAACTAGCAGAATCAAAAGCATAGCCTATGGAATCTAACATAGCAGATACATCTTTATCATTGTGTGGTGTCATGGCATTATTCTCAGGCAACTTAAAGCAAGATTGTATATCATCACAGTTAATGCAATAGTCCTTACCTTTGAGAGAGAAGGCAATAGTCATATCTGTGGAGTTGAACTCTGCAGTTGTCCAAATCTCCTCAATCACCTCACAGTAGATGGTTGGGGCTTCCAGCATTGCATAGCTTAGTTTGCAGTTTTTGATGAAGTCCATCATCTTGTGATAATCGGAATGGGCTTCATTCTTTTCAACCAAGGCTACGAAATTATTCTTTTCATAAACAAATCCTGTTTGAGACATAATTTTGACTACTGGTGCCATTGTTGTGAGTAGAGGTTGCAGAGAAAAACTTGAGAATTTTTGGGAGAGAAGGAGAATAAGAATTGCAAGAAAGCGTAAAGTGAAAATAAGAGTTCAATTGGGCTTTTATACTTTCTTGAATTAAAACGTAAATAAAATGATTAAATGATACTTTTAAGTAAGTTACAGCCGTTCAAGAATAAATAAAACTATAGAAATTCTGAAAACTACCTTAAATACAAAGACATACAACACTGTATATCTGTATCAACGGTTGAGTAATAGAATCAACGGCTATGACTCACTTATAGTAACTGATGTGACACTTCAACGGATAAGGTAAATAGTTATCCGTTGATGATCAACACCATTTTATCCGTTGAAGGATAAAATTACCAGAAATGTATTTGTCTTTCAACGGATAATGAACATCCATTGATAGAACAATTTTGGCTTTCAACGGATAGGGAATATCCGTTGATAGGATAAGTCTTACTTAAAGCCAACTTTGTTCTTGCAGCAAATTCATTTCAGGCTTCAAGGCAGATTATATAGATGACATAAATTATGAATAATTAAGCATACCTAGCTCACTTACTAATCTTGTGAATGTTGATTCATCAAGTGGTTTGGTAAATATGTCTGCAATCTGCTTTTCACTTGGAACAAAATGAAGTTCCACTGTACCTTTCATCACATGTTCCCTAATGAAGTGGTACTTGATATCAATGTGCTTGGTTCTTGAGTGCTGCACTGGATTTTCAGTAATGGCAATGGCACTTGTGTTGTCACCGAATATTGGAATTTTGTCCACAGTCAAACCATAGTCAAATAGTTGATTCCTCATCCATAATATCTGTGCACAACAACTACCAGCAGCAATGTACTCAGCTTCAGCTGTTGATGTAGAAACAGAGTTTTGCTTTTTGCTGAACCATGACACAAGCTTGTTCCCTAGAAATTGACAGGTGCCAGTTGTGCTTTTCCTGTCTATTTTGCAGCCTGCATAATCTGCATCTGAGTAGCCAATTAGATCAAAACCAGACTCTCTAGGGTACCAAATTCCTAGATTTGGAGTCCCTTTGAGATAACTGAAAACTCTTTTAATAGCCACTAAGTGAGATTCTTTAGGGTCAGCCTGAAATCTAGCACAGAGACATGTAGAAAACATTATATCAGGTCTACTAGCAGTTAAATATAAAAGGGAGCCAACCATGCCTCTATAATTTGAAATATCCACAGACTTTTCAGTCTTGTTTAATTCAAGCTTAGTGGCAGTGGCCATGGAAGTTTTTGCAGGTGAACAATCCATTAAGTCAAACTTCTTTAAAAGATCATAAATATATTTAGTTTGACTAATGAAAATTCCACCACTAACTTGTTTAACTTGTAAACCAAGAAAGTAAGTTAGCTCTCCCATCATGCTCATTTCATATTTACTTTGCATTAATTTAGCAAACTTTTTACAAAGCTTATCATCTGTAGATCCAAATATAATATCATCTACATAAATTTGAACAAGTATTTTAGAGCCATTAACATTTCTAAAGAAGAGAGTTTTGTCAACAGTACCTCTTGTGAAGTGATTATCTAGAAGTAATTTTGACAAAGTCTCATACCAGGCTCTAGGTGCTTGCTTTAGTCCATAGAGTGCTTTCAACAGATAATAAACATAGTCTGGAAAATTTGGATCTTCAAATCCTGGAGGTTGGCTTACATAAACTTCTTCCTCCAATTCCCCATTTAGAAATGCACTCTTGACATCCATTTGATAGACTTTGAAATTGGCATTAGCTGCATAGGCTAGAAAGATTCTGATGGCATCAAGTCTGGCAACTGGAGCAAATGTTTCATCAAAATCTATTCCCTCTTGTTGAGAATAGCCTTTAGCAACCAATCTGGCTTTATTCCTTATGACAATGCCATTTTCATCCATCTTGTTTCTGAATACCCATTTTGTGCCAATAGAACTCTTGTTCTTTGGCTTGGGTACCAGCTTCCATACTTTGTTTCTCTCAAATTGGTTTAGCTCCTCTTGTATTGCTAAAATCCAATCTGGGTCCAAAAGAGCTTCTTCTACTCTCTTAGGTTCCTCTTGTGATAGAAAGCTACTGTACAGACATTCATCTTGAGTAGCCCTTTTAGTTTGCACTTTAGATGTAGCATCACCAATGATCAGTTCAAAAGGGTGATTCTTGGTCCATTTCCTTTGAGATGGTAGATTAGCTCTAGATGAGGTTGCCTCAGTATTGTCATGATGTGAGGTAGAATGTTGATTGGTTGACACTCCCCTTAAGTTGCTGATCCTTTGAGAAGAATTGGGAGTTCTATCAACTGATGAAGTGAATTGATTATCCGTTGACAGACTGTGATCAACGGATGCTTCATTACGAACTTCAACGGATGATGCACTTTGTCTTTCAACGGATGCTGCATTGCTTCTTTCAACAAAAGCTGAGCTATGACTTTCAATGGATGCAGCATTCTGTGCATTATCCAAAGGCAGATTTTGAATCCCTCTTGAGATGCCTTCTTCATCATTCTCATCTTCACCATCATCACAATTTATCTCAATATTGTCAAATTTGAGTCCTTCATGATGTCCTTCATCTGTTAGTCCATCAATCTTTTTATCATCAAACACAACATGTACAGATTCCATGACAATGTTGGTTCTTAGATTGTAGACCCTATATGATTTTCCAGCAGAATAACCAACAAATATTCCTTCATCAGCCTTTGCATCAAACTTCCCTTTGTGATCAGATTGATTCCTTAAGATGTAGCATTTGCAACCAAAGACATGTAAAAGTTTAAAGTTGGTTTTCTTCTCTTGAATAATTGATAGAGAGTCATGCCTTTTGCTTGATTGATTAGAGAAATGTTCTGAGTGTAACATGCACAGTTAACAGCCTCAACCCAAAAATAAGTTGGGAGTTTTGACTCTTCAAGCATTGTCCTTGCAGCTTCAATTAGTGATCTGTTCTTCCTTTCCACCACACCATTTTGTTGTGGAGTCCTTGGAGCTGAGAACTCATGCATGATCCCACTTTCTTCACAGAACAACTTCATGGTTGAATTCTGGAACTCAGTTCCATTGTCACTCCTAATATTCCTTACTTTGAAATCAAGATGATTGTTGACTTGCTTGATATGATTGATGATGATTTCACTAGCTTCATCCTTTGATCCAAGAAAATAAACCCATGAAAATTTTGAGAAATCATCTACAATCACTAGGCAATATCTTTTCCTTGAAATTGACAATACATTGACTGGTCCAAAAAGATCCATGTGTAGAAGTTGTAGTGGTTCATCAATTGCAGATTCAAGCTTCTTACTGAATGATACTTTCTTTTGCTTTCCTTTCTGACAAGCATCACACAGTCCATCCCTTGTGAATTCCACTAGAGGCATTCCTCTAACTAAGTCCTTTTTGACTAGATCATTCATTGTCTTGAAATTCAAATGGGACAGCTTCTTGTGCCATAGCCAACTTTCAACAGGACTTGCTTTACTGAGAAGACAAGTAATGGATTCTGCATCTGTAGAGTTGAAATCAGCTAAGTACACATTCCCTTTTCTAACTCCAGTTAGAACCACTTTATTGTCCTTCTTACTTGTGAAAATACAGGCTTCAGAATTGAAGGAAACAGTATTCCCTCTGTCACATAGTTGACTGATGCTCAATAAATTGCGTTTGAGACCATCAACCAATGCAACTTCATCAATGATGACATTTTCTTTTGAAATCAAGCCATATCCCATAGTGAATCATTTGCTGTCATCTCCAAAGGTTATGCTAGGGCCAGCTCTCTCCTTAAACTCTGTGAGCAGGGTGAAATCTCCTGTCATGTGTCTTGAACAACCACTGTCCAAGTACCATAGATTCCTTCTTTGTCCCTGCACACAACAAAATCAATCAAGTTGATTTTGGTACCCAAGTTTCCTTGGGTCCAACCTTGTTAGTCTTTTTCCTAGACTTCATTCCTCCTGCATCTTTTGAATTAGGTAACTTTGGGTCAACCTTGGTCTCAGATGTGGTTGGTTGAAGTGTAGGGTTAGTCACAGAATCATTTAACACATTTGATTTAATCGGATAAGGCATAGGTTGTGCAAACATGTTATTCCACATAGGCATATTGTATGGCATTTGAGGCATACTAAATGCAGTAAAATAAGGATTATTAATATATGGCATGTTTGCAAAATGTGCATGGGGATTCTGGTGAGACATAACAGGCATAACATGCAGAGGTGACATAGACATGTTAGGCATTGAGGGATTTGAAGGCATGGGAGCATTTTTAACAGATTTGCAATTATCAGATAGGTGATTAACGCTTTTACAATGCACACAGCTTTTTCTAGGAGCATACCTATCAGGTGTGTAATTGTTATGTTTATTAATCCCTACCTTCCCATTTCTTTTAGATTTTCTTTTAGTTTCCTTCTTATCCTCAACCAACTTAAGCCTATCTTTCAGCTGATCTAAAGTCATGTGTCCTATATTCACCTTACTGACATCTCTGGATGTGCTAGCTCCTTCTTTGACAAAGTTCTTGAGAGTTGAATCATTCTTTTTATTGAGGTTTTTATTTTTAAAAGAACTTGCCTGTTTTAATTGATGAGCCTTCAACGGATGCTCCTTTTCTTCCTTCAACGGATAACTTTCATCATCCGTTGATTCCACATCCGTTGACAATCCATCAATTAATTCTAACTCCTTTTTGTTTTTCTTCCAGGCATCCTCACAGAACGATTCAATTCCCTGAACCTTTGCAATCTGAACACTAACATCCCTAGATGTTTTCCAGGCCTTGATTACCTCTTGCTCACTTTCTAACTGTTTAGAAAGAATTTCTACTTTCTTAACAGCTTCTGCTAGTTCACTCGCAACAGTCAAGCATTTAAGTTTTATCTTTTCAAGCTCAATTACCTGATCCTCTAACACAGCATTCCTATCACTTAAAAACACATTATTCTCCTTAATCCTAGTGTTTTCTTTTGCTAGTGATTTAAGGGAAACACGCAAATGATATAATTCATTGGACATACCATTTATGGCTTCAATGCATTCATGTTTAGAAAGCTGAGAGAGATCAGTAGTAATTACCTGGTTGCTTGATGAACTAGATTCATTTTCATCAGAATTAGCCATCAGGGCTAGGTTGACATATTCCATATCATCATCTTCATTGACCCCATCTGCTGCCCAATCATCTTGAGTGAGAAAAGCTCTTTCCTTTTGTTTGAGTAAATCAAAATACTTCTTTTTGTAATCAACTTGCTCAAATTTCTTTTTATCAGAAGTTGGTTTTCTACACTCACTTGCAAAGTGTCCACTAATGCCACAGTTGTAACATTTGAACTTTGATTTGTCCACCATGTTTTTGTTTGGCTTAGTGAACTTTGTATTTTTTTCTGAACTTCATCTTTGCAAACCTCCTGGACAGAAAAGTCATATGTTCATCAACATCATCAGAGTCATCCTGACTGGAATTGTCTTCATCCTCAGCTGCTTGCTCTTTACCCTTGCTTGATTCTGATTTGCTTGTGCCAATTTTGAGACTTGGCATTGTCTTCTCCTCATTCCTGGCTTCCATCTTCTCACTATCAGCTACAAGAGCAACTGTTCCTCCTTTTTTCTTTCCCTTTTCCAACAGCTCATCCTGCTCAATTTCAAGTTCATAAGTCTTCAGAATTCCATATAATCTTTCAAGTGTGAAGTTCTTATAATCTTGAGAATTTCTTAAAGAGACAGTCATGGGCTTCCATTCCTTTGGCAGAGACCTAAGAAATTTTAAGTTGGAATCCTTGACTTGGTACACTCTACCATACAGCTTCAATCCATTTAACAGTTTCTGAAATCTGTTGAAGGTATCATTTAATGATTCACCTTCTTCAAAGTGAAAATATTCATACTGTTGAATAAGAAGCTGCATCTTGTTCTCTCTGACCTGCTCAGTACCTTCACAGATGATTTGTACAGTATCCCAAACTTCCTTTGCAGTTTGGCTATTGATGACATTGTCAAACATATCTTGATCTAAGCCATTAAACAAAATGTTCATGGCTCTCTTGTCCTTACGGATTTCTTCCATGTCTTCAATAGTCCATTCTGCTTTTGGCTTGGGAATGGACTGTCCAACAGCAACTGTTGCAGTAGCAGCTGTGGCTACTTTGTGAGGGATGTGAGGACCATTTTCAATACAGTTGATGTAGCTTTCATCTTGAGAAAGAAGATGTAAATGCATCTTCACTTTCCAGTGATGATAATTATCTTTTTCCAGGACTGGGATCTTTATACCAATATCCTTCCTACTCATGATGGTAGCAGGAGGATTCTTCTGTGCACTCACGATGTTAGCAAAATAGATCTTTAAACTCTTTGTATGTTAAGAGCTTGCTCTGATACCAATTGTTATTCCCAGTGGACTAACAATGAGATTTACAGAAGGGGGTTGAATGTAAATCTTAAAACTTTTGCAAGTTTTGAGCAGTTTCTAAGGCTAAGTGTTTAAGTGAACAAATGTGTGTAAATTGCTTGAAGCTGATACAGACAGATATATATTCAAACACAAATGTAAAGAACACAAAGAACTTAAAAACTTTTCAGGTGGATTTGTTGTTCCACCAGAGATGTGTTATTTCAGAAAATCTGTGATTCAAAGAATTAAATCACAGCTGCTTCCTAGTACAAACTAGATGATTGTCTCTCTTGATATTTCTAAACAGCTCAGGAAAAAATCACTTCTAATTACTAGCTGCTACTTGGTTTATATAACACCAAGTTTACAAGTGAAGACAAAACTGTAAAATACAATTGAAAGGATTCTTCACATGTTTCTTCTTCATTTCTCTATCCAATGCAATCTAGGATAATCTGTGAATCTTTGAATACTTCCTTGTTTGCATCAGAATGGGAATGCTGCATTTTCTTGATTTCTCCTAGAGGCTTCCACATTCCAATTTGTCTCTATCAACCCATGTGCCTCTGTCAGCTTATGAATTGTCACTATCAACTGCTAATGAACTAAGCATCCGTTGAAGCTTTCATCCATTGATGCCTTATCTGTTGAGGCTTTATCCGTTGAAGCTTTATCCGTTGATGCATTATCAGTTAAAGTCTTTATCCGTTGAAGCATTAGAGACATCCGTTGAAGCTTTGTTTCTTATCCGTTGAAGGTCTTCAATATCAGTTGATACTTCTTCACTTATACAAAATTACAAGGCATGAAATATTTACAATTAGCCCTCCTATTTGCATATCCACTAGTAGTCAACATGACTGATACTTTCCTACAACATCTAAGAATTACAACTTAGATCCAGAGAATGAAATGTGCTACAATACTAAACTTATTGCTAAGTAAAGCTACTCCTTCAACGGATAGCAAAGATGGTCTTATCCGTTGAGGCTACAATCACTAGATTTCTACTTAAGTGTTTTGTTTAACTTATCATCAAACTGATACACATATTCCTAACAACCATGAATGAGTTAGTCAAGAAAAAATTGGTTAGAGGTGAAGGGTTTTTAGCACATAAACGCAACGAAAACCTAAATTTAAATCTTAAAAAAAACCGAAACCCTCCGCAGGATCCATGCGAAAAATAATATTTAATTCGTAGTTCAATATGTTTACCTTAAGAAGCTTTACGTTAATGGAAAGATTGAGGTCTTTAATAGAGATCCAAAAACGATGAACGGAAATCCTTAGCAGCTGCTCCTCAAGTGTGAAGTACTCCACTGGTATCCACCAAGAGTACAATGTGATGGAGGAGGAAGAGGTTGAGAGAATTAGTTGCCTCCCTCTTGTTCTACTTTAGAATTAGGGTTAATTATTTGGGTTGAGGCAAATAGGGTTTATAATAGTATATTTATAGGCAAAATTTTCAGCTGGAATTTTTCCATAAAATATTATTATTATTAACCCTTTAATTGATTATTCTTATTAACTAATTAACTAATAATTAAAACACCTTTTAATCATTAATCCCTTTTCTAAACACTTAAAAAAAATAATTCTCTCACTTGATTTAATTTCCAAAATTAAATTCTTAATTAATAATATTAAGAATTAATTAAATCTCATTTAATCAATTATTAAATCTGCTAATTATTTATTTATTTCACAAATAAATAATTACCAGTCATTATTAATTAATTCCTCCACCATTAAATCATTCTCTTTTATGGTGTGACCCTGTAGGTTCAATATTAAGCCGGTAGTAGAAATAAATAATAATAAAACTATTTTATCATTATTTATATAAATTCTCTAATTCATTAAATATGATTAATTAATTAATCATATTTATTCTACATCGTGAGAGATACTTCTCAGCATATCGCGACTATCCAGATAATACGTATTCACTGCTTAGAATACCAAGAACCTATTCAGTGAGTAGTTACCGTACAATCAATTCCTTCTACCCTGCAATGTCACGATTAAATACAAGGCCTGGAACTTGTGTCAAGCCTATCTTATTTAATCACTTGCTTTCCCATTCACTATGCTTAGTTCTATTTAATGTAAATTAGAAACTCCTTTCTAATTTCATTCACTCTGGCCAGAAATTCCTGAACTAACATAAGTGGATCAGCATTGAACATTCTCTTCCTTCACTGGAAGGGGTAGATCCTTTATTGATCATACACTATCTTCGTGTATAAATTCCTATACCCAGTGGAGCCCTTATAATTGTCCCGGGAGACTAAGAACTAAACCAAAGCATAGTTCAGTGTACACAAGATGACTATGATGACCTCAAGTCTAAGGATACTTGTACAACTATCACTATGTGAACAAGTGCTGACACGTGAGTGAACTCCATCAGTTGTTCAGCTGTGTGAGTCATGTTCAGTGAACTTATTCTATAATAAGCACCTACATACTAGCTATAGTGTCATCACACAAATGTCTATGAGAACAGACATCCTTCATAATGAAGCAAGCATAGTATGTACCGATCTTTACGGATTACTAATTACCAGTTAGTAATCCTACGACCAGAAAATATTTAAGTTTAGAGTTATCATCTTTTAGGTCTCATTATTATGATCTTATCACAATCCATAAAAAGCTTTACTCTAAACTGTGGTATATCTTATTTAAACACTTAAATAGATAAAGCCCGCAATAAAACCAAAACAAGTCTTTTATTAATATCAATGAAATCAAAACAGATTACATAAAAGTTATTCCTAAATCATCATACATGATTGGAATTAGGACACATCTCTTTCAATCTTCCACTTGTACTAAAGCCAATCACTCTGGTATCTAATACCCATCTTGTCTTTATGACGATCAAAGTGACTTTGAGAAAGTGGCTTTGTGAGTGGGTCTCTTACGTTGTTATGTGTGTCAACTCTCTTGATGTCTCCTCTTTCAATACAATACAAGAAATGTTACCGCGCTCCCACTAACCTTTTTGTAGACACATGGTTCATCTATGTTTTTGATAAAACCAAACTCTTTGATTGTCTCATCAAAACGGATGTTCCATCTACGAGAAGCTTGTTTTAAACCATATATGGTTCGCAGCAGCTTACACACTAGGTGTTCATTTCCCTTGGAAAGAAAAACCCTTTGGCTGTGTCATATACACTTCCTCTTCAAGTTTCCCATTGAGGAAGGCCGTTTTCACGTCCATTTTCCAGATCTCATAGTCGTAGTAAGCAGCAATCGCAAGCAAAATCCGAATTGATTTTAACAGGGCTACAAGCAAAAAAGTTTCATCAAAGTCAATCCCTTGCCTTTTTCTGAATCCTTTTGCCACAAGCCTGGCCTTATAGGTCTCCACCTGCCCATCTGCTCCAATCTTTCTTTTGTATATCCACTTGCACCCAATAGGCTTAACACCTTCAGGCGCCTCAACCAGAGTCCATACTTGGTTGGTATACATAGATTCCATTTCGGATTTCATGGCACTATGCCATTTGTCTGAGTCAACACTACTCATAGCCTCATTATAGGTCACAGGATCGTCATCATCAATGATTGACAACTCATTATCATTCTCAATGACAAGGCCATAATACCTCTCAGGTTGGCGAGACACTCTCCCTGACCTACGAATGGGCTGTTCCACAGAAGGTTGTTCAGTCTGAACATGTGTTTCCACTTGATCCGTAGTAGCTTGTGCTTCTTGAACTTCATCAAGTTTAATTTTGCTCCCACTATTTCCATCAAGGATAAACTGCTTTTCCAAGAAGGTAGCATGTCTGGAGACAAACACCCGATGATCGGTGTAAAAGTAATACCCTAAAGTCTCTTTAGGATATCCCACAAAATTACATTTTACAGATCGAGATTCCAGCTTATCTGGGTCAACTTTCTTGACCTAAGTTGGACATCCCCAAATCTTAACGTGTTTAAGACTCGGTTTCCTTTCTTTCCATATCTCATATGGAGTTTGAGGAACAGATTTGGAAGGCACCTTATTCAGTAAATATGCTGAGGTTTCCAATGCATAACCCCACAGGAATACTGGAAGATTCGCATAGCTCATCATGGACCGAACCATGTCTAAAAAAGTTCGATTTCTCCTTTTAGATACCCCATTCAACTGTGGAGTATATGGAGGAGTCCATTGGGAGACAATACCATTTTTCTTTGAGATAAGCTAGAAACTCTCCATTTAAGTATTCACCACCTCGATCTGATCGAAGAGTTATAATACTATGTTTGGTTTGTTTCTCCACTTCATACTTATATTCTTTGAACTTTTCAAAGGCTTCAGACTTGTGTTTTGTTAGGTATGAATACAACGCAGAGGGGGGGGGGGTGAATGTGTTTTGGCTTAAATGTTTGATTTTCGATCGACTTAGGCTTTAGCAGTTGGTTGTTGTTAATGATTTAGTAGAATGGATGTTAAACATAAATAGCTGTGCAAATATGTAAAACAAAGATCTTCAAAACTCACTTAATTTTATATTAAAAATCAAGCAGTGTTTTGCTACAAAATCTCTAAGTTCTTATTTTAGAACTTAGCTTCTTTCTTGAGAGAGAACACACAATTTTTCTAATCTAATTGTTCTTCTTAACTTAACTAGAGGACCAGTGTTAACTTTATAACTCAGTTAACTGCTGGTTTACACAGTGGATAATAAACATGCTATTAGCTTTTCTAAACTGTCACTTGTCATTTTTATTTATAGAAAAGCAAATCTTCCATTTCTGGCTTAGCATATCTTTAGCATCCCGTGATTACTTTAATCTTCTCTGTCAGTTAATCTTTGTCATTGATCTTGCACATCTCGCAAGCTGCTTTTTGTAGACTTGTCAATCCAGCTGTGTGAATTGTTTGTTGATTTGCAACCTTGAATATTGAACTGTTCTGCAATTCTGTACTTAGAGAAATTTCTTCACTTCGAGATCTCCAGTTAAGCTGTAGAGAACTCGACATCTCAATAGGCATGTTGGCTTGTCGATATCTCTGAAACTTTATTGTTTCCTAGACTTATCGACAACTCTGAGTTCTCTAGTGAATTTTGGTTTATCAATAACTCAGAGTTCTCTAATGAATGTATACTTGTCGATATCTCTGAGTTCTCGACAGACAATTCCTGAGTTCTCTACACCCGGTGGATGTTGCTTATCCATCGAGTAGTGATGGTTTATTCGTCGAGTAGACAATCCTCATCCGTTGAGTAGATATTTCTCATCCGTCGGGTAGATGTTACTCATCCGTCGGTAGTCTCTGGAGTTTAAATGACTTCTCGATAAGTCATTCTGGAGTTCTCGAATGATTTCTCTATAACACTAATTCTGTGACTTGTAGAGATCTTGACTTAGAATGTTTTACACCAAACAAATTTATTCAACTCCAAGCTTCTTCATAATTCTTCTGAGGCATGATCTTCTTCCAGATAGAATTCTTAGGCTTGACACTGTTTAGAGAAAAATGCTCCAGTCTGCTCCATTTATATTTTACAGACATTAAGTGTTACAAGTATAAATTATAGATTAAGGTTACAATACAACTAATCTTAGGGTTGTCAGTATGACTTAGTCTTGTTATGATACAGGCATGTCTTGCACAACAATCTCCCCCAATTTATGAGAAGATTGCTTATCACAAATTCATGCCTGTTAACAAGACTAACCCCAAGTTAAAGAATGAAAATAAAATGATACAAAAGCTGATACAACACTTGTACATTGGAAAATTTACAATAATTAAGTAAAGACTGAGCTGTCTGATTCTTTCTCAATTATGTTCTTAATTTGCACAAGTATTTCCAATTCTTCTAGGATGGGGGTGTCAGCTAGAGCCTCTATTAGTTTCAGCAAATCTGGCTTAGGATATCTAGTTAACATCCCTATCCTGTAACTTGACAAAGAACCAGCTTTTATATTCAGAAATCTTCCATCCTTTGATATTCTGCTCTTGCCTGATGCCTTCAACTCTTCTGATCTTCTAATATACTCATCAATTTCATGCTCATACTTTCTCCTCTATTCTGCTAACAGGGCTCTCTGCTCATTTCTCATCTCCTCTCTGTTAACCACAAACACTGCCAATATTGTTCTCCATGCCTTGGTGGTTGAATCTTTACCATTCATCAAACTTAGCACCCTTTTCAGCTCAACAATTGAGAGAGAATCTAATAGTCTATTTCCAAGCTTTTCAAAGGACCCATCATTGTAGTAGATTCTAACTTCTTTGATGTGAATGGCCCAAACTCTGACTATTCTTTCAGCTTGCTGTTGGAAGTAGTCTTTATCTGAATTAACAACATTTAGAGGTTTGAAATCATCTTGATTATATCTGTTCCAGATGGCCTTTTCACCAAATCCATGATCATTGGAAGATTCAGCTATCAGTTGTTCTCTTCTTTGTTTTCTTAATCTCCTTTTGACCTTGGCTTCTTTTGGACCTATTCCAACTGTTTTGAAGTGTGTTTTAAGGGGTGGCTGAAATGAATGTAAGGTTTTGAGTCTTTTCAGAGAAGTATGGCTGTGAGTGATTTGAGTTTTGAGGAGAGAGTTGGCTGTGAGCTTGTAGAAATATTTAGGCTTAGAGGTTTGAGATTGAGCATTTTCTGTTGAGATTGAGCATTTTCTGTTGAGATTGAATGTGAAGGTTTAACAATTGGTATTTGGATATTTAGGGTTTGGAGAGGTTGTGAGGTATCATTCTTTTGTCTTTGTCTCCTTCCACCCCTCATTTGAGTCTCAGATCCACTTTTCTTCTCCTTTTCTTTCTCACTATCACCTTTTTCACCAATTGCCTTACCAGTTGACTTGAGTTTGAGCCAGAATGATTTTGACCATCTTTCTTCTGCTCATCATCACCCAAGTCATCTGTGTTGATTTTAGTTTTAGGCAAATCGGCTTCAGAGCTATCAATGTATCTCCTCAGAATCTTGATCATAGCTTCATCTTCACTAGTCTTCAATCTCTTCTTTTTCAGCTCAGACTCAAGCACCATTATCAGTCTTCTGTTGGCCATGACACAGTTCTTGGGTACTTGGAAATGTTTCAGTTGCTTAGTTGTAGAGCAGATGTAGTGCACCCTTTTGCTTGGATGTAGGTAGGCTTCTGGGAATGCAGCTTCTTGAGCCTTCTTCAACTCTGCTAGTAGCATTTTTTCTTCATTGTTGATCATTTTGACCTTGTTAATCAAAATGTCTATCTCAGATGCTCTTCTGGAAACTAGATAATTGAAGTTGACTTGCATACATCTATCTACACCAGAATCATTAAGATTGATCACTATCCTTTTCTCCAAAAACTGGTCCTTGACTGAGATCTGCAGCACCCTGATATAATTGATAGTCTTTTTCAAGGTCTTTTTGTAAGTGGAGAAGTTGTTGTTGAGAGAGTTCCTTAATCCAGTGAGCAAGTTGTCAAACTCTTGTGTCATTCCTGGACCTTGAGCAGCCATAAGGAGCCTCTCTTGTTCTAGACCTTGTTCTTGACTTTTGAGTGTTGATTGTGCTAGCCTTGTATCTATCTCCCCCTTAGTCTTGGTGACAGGCATGAGTAGGGGAGTAGGAATCTCAAGTCTTACAGCTTCAGGCAATGCTGGCAGTGGTTTGTTGAGTTTTCCCATAATAGCTCCCAAAGTAACTGTATTCTGCATTTGTAAATGCTTATGGGACTCCACTAGGGCCTGAATATCATGCTGTTGACTTTCAACCAATGTAGTTAGAGCTCGGACTTGTGAAGATAAATCTGAGTTGGAATTTTGAAGTGAAAAAATTTGATCTTGAAGTTCTTGTATCTGAGGAGTAGAGTTTTTGGCTGAGAAGGACCCAAAGTGTTCATCAACAGCTTTTCTGACACCCTCCATGAGAAGAAATGAAGGCTCATACCTAGCAGTATACATTTGATTTAGCTTGACCCTGGTATCATTTGAATTTGTAATGTGAGTTTGAACTTGATCAAACAGGGCCTTGAAAGAACTCTTCATTATTGATACTTCCTTCTCAATGGAGGCCAGATCCATTCTTGACATTTGCTCAGTGAAAGAGTGGAATTGATTTTTGATGTCCTTTTGAGAAGGCACAATATCATCCATCTTTTCCTTGATCAACCTCCTGATTTTATCTTCATGTCTAGTCAATTTTACTTCAAGGGCCTTTCCAAAGAGATGGAAAGCCTTGAGTTGAGCTTTATGCACATCCATAATGGCATTATAGAATTCAGGAGGAGTGAGAGTTTTAGCATTGCTTCCCAAGATAGTTATGTATTCTCTCCTGAATCTAGCCAAAACTTCATCCATTTCTGCCACATGGTCACCAGACAACCAGGCATCTACATTTCCATCCTCTTCAGCCTCATCTACTATCTTCTCCTTCTGTTGTTCAACCTCTTCATTGAAGCATAACAGTATAGCGTGATAGTCCTGGTTCCCCATGTCTGAAGTGAACAATTGCTGAGAAAGATTGGCCAAGCCTGAGATTTGATCTACCAACATGTCATCAACTGTAGAAGGCTGAGCTTCCATATCTTGTAGCCATTGTGCCATGACATGTGGTTGGTTGGGTTGAGATGTGGATGGCTATTGAGAAATGTTCACAGTATCACCTGTGACTGAAGTCACAGTTTGACTCACAGATAGATCTATGGTTTTGACAGTTTGTTGTTCACCACATGTAGTAGGAACCTCCATTGGAATTGGAGAGGATTTGACTGGGTCACTGTCATGTACACCAGCCTCAAACCTTTATGCACCTTGCAGAGCACTGTCACATAAATGTGATGAACTTGCCTCTCCCATAACAGGGTCATTGGAAATTGTACTCCTAGCTTCAACTGTGAAGACAATTTCAGCTAGGGTTGTGAGGGGAGTTGTTCCTTCTAGAGGAACCTCTAATTGAATTGGAGAGGATTTAGATAGCTCCCCCTCAGGAGTACTACCCTCAAACCTATTCATCTGTGAAGATGATTGTGCACATGAAGGTGCAAAAGTGACCATGGGGTCTTCAGTAAAAACTGATGAAACCCCCATGTTTGTGATGGTGTCATCAAGATCCACCCCAGCTAGTAGTCTCTCACCATCTAGATGTTGATTCTGGGTGGTGAGCACAGTTTCATGAACCATGTCACTTGAGTGTTGGTGCACTTGGGAATCAGATTCAAGTGCTCTATATGATGAAGAAATTTGGGAGATTAGAGAAGTTTGCTCAGTTGTGAGTGTTGGCAGCTCCCCCAGAATGGATGAGGGAGCTTCAAGTGATGTGCCCTCACTGTGCGTGCCATCCTTATTTCTTCTACCATACACTCTAGGTGCAGGTTGTGCTGACTCAGTACAGGATGCATTAGGGTGAATGCTCTTTTCAATAGATACACCCTGTTGAGAGGATGTATCTAGTAACTGTTTACTCCCCATTTGTTCAACTGTGCCCTTTTGGGAGGACACAGAGGTGTTTTGAGTGGTCAGCTCAGGTATTTTACTCTTCTTTGGTCTCTTGACCAAGGGTGATTCTAGTTCAGTAAGTATTATTTCACTCTCATTTACAACAGCAAGGGTTGGTTCCTTTCTCTTTTTTTTACTCACTTCAGTCTTTTAAGAGACTAAAGTGGTTGGTTTGCTAACATCTAGTGGTTTAGAAGAAGGGGTTGCAGCCTTGGAAGGTCCCTGTTGGTGTGCCTGTGTTTGTGCTTCCACATGCTCAGGAACCATAGCTAAACTAGCAAATTTAGGAGCCCTCATGTCTGGCATAGGGTAAGGATAAGTCCTGAATCTCTCCAACATAAATGGAGTGATTCTGAGACTTACACTCACCTTATTCTTTGAAGTAAGTGAGCCAAATATAATTTTGGACACTTGCTTGCAATTGCCAATTCTATTACTATCAATACCAGCTAACAAATGTATGGCATTGACTTTATGAGCTAAAGTTGACATAATAAACCTTGGCAAAAAGATTTTTTTACCTCTATTCTCTAAAGGCATAGTAAGCCTGGTAGCCAGCTCCTCCAGAATTAGACCTCCAACATTCAGATGCCTATTGTAAGCTATTGAGAATACCAGCTTCTGCACCACACTTGAGATGTTGTCAAAGCCAGTTTTTCTACAAGTGAAAGCCCTCACTACAGAGTCAAACACAAAGGACCATTCCTTCCTAAGGTTTGTTCTGTTCAGGCTTGCCAAGTTGATCGAGCCACTGTAGTTGATGAAGTCCATGAATTCACTCAGCTCATCTGCAGTTGGCATCTCTCCATAATTCTCAGTTGGCAATCCCAGGGCTGTATTCACATCAGCAGCTGAAAACTCAATTTCCTGGCCTCCAATTGTGCATGTGACCACCATAGAAGTGACATTCTCTAGAACAACTGTCCTAGTTATAGCTGATGTCCAAAATTCATGAAGAACGTCCAAATACAGCACATGACTTGCAGTTAAAGCACCTACAATGTAGGATTCAGAAAGAAACTTCACAAACCCCTTGAAACTATCAGGGGCTTGGTTAGCATCAAGAAAAGCAATAAAGTTAGTTCCCTTCTCTGGAATGATAGCTCTAATAATGTTTTGTGCCATTGTAGTGTTTAGAAGTAGTGGGTAAGAAAAAGTTTTGAGAAAGGAGCAAAAACGAGAGAGAAATCGCCTTTTGTCTGAAAGCTAGGTCACTTGAGATCTCGAGAAGGTGTAAGTACAGTGTGTGTATCGAGAAGTCTGGGTATTTATAGAAAAAGTAAAATACTTATCGAGAAGTCAAAGATGACTTATCGAGAACTCTGATAAATACCCAGTTTGTCCGAAAATGGACTAAAAATAATTCTAATTTATTTGAATTGAATCAAATTAAAATTATAATAACTTTTCCAAAAGTATTTGTCTAAAATAATTCATTGAATCAAATTATTTTAGTTCTGAGTTATTGATAAGTCTCAAAATATTCTTGTCGAGAACTCTGTGAGTTAACACTATTAGAGAACTCTACATGGTCTTATCGATAAGTCATAGTAGAGCTTATCGAGAAGTCATTCGAGAAGTCTGTAAATAGACTTATCGAGGACTCACTCGAGAACTCTAAAATAACTTGTCGATAAGTCATTTTGACTTATCGAGAACTCAGTTCTCTATACTTTTGAGTGTTGTTTTTCTGCCTTGTGTTAATTTTACACATTAAAGATGTAAAATAACAACTAAGCAGTTTACTTAGAATTTGAAATATTCTAAGTTATTTTTTTTTAGTTTTTAAATAAAAATAAATATACAGAGATTCTGAAATATTTATAATTCATATTTCAGTTAATTTCCAATTAAATCAAACTAGGTTGATTTATTAGAGATTAATCTGCTGCAAAACATTAGCTGAGTTCTTGCCTTAGGATGAAGAATTGAGCATTCCAATTTCACTCACAAGTCTAGTGAAGGTTGTTTCATCCAAAGGTTTAGTAAAAATGTCAGCTAATTGTTTTTCTGTTGGAACAAAAATGAGCTCAATGGTACCATTTGTAACATGTTCCCTGATAAAATGGTACCTAACATCAATGTGCTTTGTTCTAGAATGATTAACTGGATTAGCTACTATAGATATGGCACTAATATTGTCACACATAATAGGAATTTTATGTAACACTAGACCATAGTCCATTAGCTGATTTCTAATCCAAAGCACTTGAGCACAACAACTTCCAGCAGCTATATATTCAGCCTCAGCTGTGGAAGTTGACACATATTGCTGTTTCTTACTATACCAGGACACAAGTCTTTGACCAAGAAATTGATAGCTTCCACTAGTACTTTTCCTATCAACCCTGCATCCAGCAAAATCTGCATCTGTGTATCCAACAACTTCCAAACCAGTTCCCTTAGGATACCATAGTCCCAAGTTTGGAGTTCCCTTTAAGTATCTGAAAATCCTTTTGACAGCCATCAAGTGTGATTCCTTTGGATTGGCTTGAAATCTGGCACATAGACAAGTAGCAAACATGATGTCTGGTCTACTAGCAGTCAAATACAGCAATGATCCAATCATTCCTCTATAGCTTGAAATATCCACACTCTTGCCGTTCTTGTCTTCATCCAACTTGGTTGCAGTAGACATTGGTATAGATGCAGGTGAGCTATCCACCATACCAAATTTCTTCAATAAGTCATTCACATATTTGGTTTGGCTGATGAAAATACCATCACTTCTTTGACTAACTTGAAGGCCAAGGAAGTAACTCAATTCTCCCATCATGCTCATTTCATACTCACTCTGCATTAGCCTAGAGAATCTTTGACAAAGCTTTTCATTTGTAGATCCAAAGATGATATCATCCACATAGATTTGAACTAGGATCATATCTTCATCATGCTTCTTGTAGAAGAGAGTCTTATCAATAGTACCTCTGGTAAAACCATGTTTGAGTAGAAATTCTGACAGTGTGTCATACCAGGCTCTAGGTGCCTGTTTCAGTCCATATAGAGCCTTGAGTAATTTGTAAACAAATTTAGGGAATTCTGGATCTTCTAAGCCAGGTGGCTGTTGCACATAAACTTCTTCTTCTAGTTCACCATTGAGAAAAGCACTCTTGACATCCATTTGATACACCTTAAAATTTGAGTGTGCAGCAAATGCCAGAAAAATTCTTATTGCTTCTAGTCTTGCAACAGGAGCAAAAGCCTCATCATAGTCAATTCCCTCTTCTTGTGAGTAGCCTTTAGCAACCAGCCTTGCTTTGTTTCTAGTAACAATTCCATTTTCATCTATTTTGTTCCTATACACCCACTTAGTTCCAATTATGCTTCTGTTCTTTGGTGCAGGGACTAATTTCCAAACTTTGTTTCTCTCAAACTGATCCAGCTCCTCCTGCATGACACATATCCAGTCAGGATCCAATAGGGCTTCTTCAGTTTTCTTGGGCTCTACTTGAGACAGAAAACATGCATGTAGGCATTCAGTAGCAGTTGCACTTCTAGTTCTCACATCAGCTGAGGGATCACCAATAATAGCTTCTACTGTGTGACTCCTATCCCACTTTCTGGTGTGTGTCTGTTGACTAGTGCCTTCATCATTTTCTCCAGTATTACCATGACTGTCATTTCCATTCTCTCCTTCTCCCCCTGAGTTTGTGCCATCAAATTCAAGTGTCTGAAGAGAGCTTTCATTTCCATGATTTTGTTCAGAGATCTCTTCATTTGTTACTTGTTGTGTCACAACTTCATCTTCCTCATCAGAATTACTATCAATGGTTAGATTTCCAAATGCAAGGGCTTCAGCATCATTTACATCAAGGCATTCCAAGCCTGGACACTTGTCATCATCAAAAGTCACATCTGTGCTTTCCATAATTTTCTTTTGATCAATCACATAAACTTTATAGGCTGTTCTTTCCAATGAATATCCCAGAAAAATTGCTTCAAAAACTTTAGAGTCAAATTTTCCCACATATTCAGAGTTGTCTTTTAGAATATAACACTTGCTTCCAAACACATGTAGATGCTTCACTGTAGGCTTCCTGTTAGACATGATTGAGTAGGGTGATTTTCCATGAGCTTTGTTGATGAGATATCTGTTTTGAGTGTAGCATGCAGTATTAACAGCCTCTTCCCAAAAACTAGTTGGCAACTGAGCATCTTGTAGCAAAGTTCTAGCAGCTTCAACCAATGTTCTATTTTTTCTCTCAACTACTCCATTCTGTTGAGGTGTTCTAGCTGCTGAAAATTCTTGAACAATGCCTTTGCTTTTGCAGAATTCACTTAATATTGAGTTTCTGAATTATGTTCCATTATCACTTCTCAATCTTTTCACACTAACTTTTTCTTCAGCTTGCTTATCAATTTTCTTGATGTGCTCAATTATGATGTTTGGAGTTTCATCTTTAGAGTACATGAACTCAACCCAAGTGTATCTTGAAAACTCATCAACCATGACAAGGGCATATTTATTCCTTGAAATAGACAAGACATTTACTGGCCCAAACAAATCCATGTGAATAAGTTGCAGAGGTGCACTTATAGAATTCATAGATTTTGACTTGTGACTTGATCTTTTCATTTTTCCTTTCTGACAAGCTTCACAAACTTCCAGTTGAGCAAATTCCAGATTGGGCATGTCTCTCACAAGTTCCTTCTTGACTAGGGTGTTGATTGCTTTGAAATTCAAGTGAGATAGTTTTTTATGCCACAATTTGCTTTGCTCTTCTGATGCCTTGGTGTAGAAACAACACATTCCATCCTTATTTGTTGAGTCTAAGTCTGCAACAAACAAGCTTCCCTTTCTTACTCCCTTAAGAGCAATTTCACCAGTCTTTTTGCTAATAAAGGCACAATCTTCTTTGTTGAAAACAACTTGAAAACCTCTGTCTGCAAATTGACTAACACTTAGGAGATTTACTTCTAATCCAGCAACTAGTGCTACATCTTCAATGACAATATTTCCAGAAACAATCTTGCCATATCCCATTGTGAATCCTTTGTTGTTGTCTCCAAAGCTTACCAAAGGGCGAGCCATCTCCCCAAATTATGATAGCAGGGCCTTATCACCTGTCATATGCCTGGAGCATCCACTATCAATGATCCATATGACCTTCTTTCCTTTGCCCTATGATTTAGATGATGAAGAGTCTCCTTGCTCCAAGGCCATGAGTGCATAGTTTCCAACTTCTTCATCTTCATCATTATCTGAATCATCCCAGCACTTGCCCTCAGCAATATAAGCTTTCCCTTGTTGCTTCTTTAGAAGAGCATCATACTTTGCTTCCAATTCAAGATAGGCTTTGTATTTCTTTGCTTTTTTAGGTTTCCTACATTCTGTAGCAAAATGGCTCAACTCATCACAGTTAAAGCATCTTATTTTTGATCTATCAACATATCCAGTTTTGTAGCCAGTTTTGCTATCAGGAGTGTACTTCCCTTTTCCTTTCCAGCTGCTGTCTTTGTTGAAGAACTGTCCTTTGCTCTTGAAAAATATTGGTTTCTTTACTCTAATATTAGAAAATTTTCTTGCCAAGTAAGCCATTGATTTGTCTAGCTCATCAAGAATGAAGAACTCATCTTCTTCATCCAATTCCAGTATGACTTGCTCTTCAGTGTCATTGACTCTTTTCTCACTTGTAGAAATTGATGGAGTTGGAAATCTTTGCTCATCATTAGAAGTATGGCCATCATTCACAATCAGTGCACTTGAGCCATCCATTACATATCCTTGACCATCCCTTAATGACTTCTTTTGAATCATTTCAAGTTCATAAGTTTTCAGAACCCCATAGAGCACTTCCAGTGTGATTCTACTCAGATCCCTTCCTTCTCTGATTGCAGAGATCTTTTGTTCCAAATGATCAGGGAGAGTGAGCAAGAACTTCAAATTCACTTCTTCAACATCATAAAATTTATCATGAAGCTGCAAGTCATTTATCAGCTTATTAAACCTTTCGAACACATCAGTAATACCCTCCTTTGGTTTAGCCATAAAACCCTCATACTGAGAAATCAATATCCTTCTTTGATTTGACCTAACCTCCTCAGTTCCTTCACAAAGTATTTCAATCTTTTCCCAGATCTGTTTAATAGTGTCACAGTTGACAATGTTATTATACATTACATTGTCAAGTGACTCAATTAGTATCACTTGCAAAGCACTGTCTAGGGAAACTTTCTCTCTTTCAGGTTTAGTATACTCAGAAGGATCCTTGGGAGCATAATGAGCAGGAATAACCATATCTCCATCTGTGGTTTCCTCAACTCTAACTACAGGAGTGAAGGGCCCATTCTTGAGGATACCAATGTAAAGATGATTGGCCATTCTTATAAACAACAATATTTTCTTTTTCCATAAAGTGTAATTGGCCTTATCAAAGGGAGGAATCTTGATACTACTGATTTTCTGTGTATTCATTTTTCCAAGATCTAATCTGTTTACTTTCAGATTTTGCTCTGATACCACTTGTTAGGTATGAATATAACACAGGGGGTGAATGTTTTTTGGCTTAAATGTTTGATTTTCGATCGACTTAGGCTTTAGCAGTTGGTTGTTGTTAATGATTTAGTAGAATGGATGTTAAACATAAATAGCTGTGCAAATATGTAAAACAAAGATCTTCAAAACTCACTTAATTTTATATTAAAAATCAAGCAGTATTTTGCTACAAAATCTCTAAGTTCTTGTTTTAGAACTTAGCTTCTTTCTTGAGAGAGAACACACAATTTTTCTAATCTGATTGTTCTTCTTAACTTAACTAGAGGACCAATGTTAACTTTATAACTCAGTTAACTGCTGGTTTACACAGTGGATAATAAACATGCTCTTAGCTTTTCTAAACTGTCACTTGTCATTTCTATTTATAGAAAAGCAAATCTTCCATTTCTGGCTTAGCATATCTTTAGCATCCCGTGATTACTTTAATCTTCTCTGTCAGTTAATCTTTGTCGTTGATCTTGCACATCTCTCAAGCTGCTTTTTGTAGACTTGTCAATCCAGCTGTGTGAATTGTTTGTTGATTTGCAACCTTGGATATTGAACTGTTCTGCAATTCTGTACTTAGAGAAATTTCTTCACTTCGAGATCTCCAGTTAAGCTGTAGAGAACTCGATATCTTGATAGGCATGTTCGCTTGTCGATATCTCTGAAACTTCATTGTTGTCTAGACTTATCGACAACTCTGAGTTCTCTAGTGAATTTTGGTTTATCGATAACTCAGAGTTCTCTAATGAATGTATACTTGTCGATGTCTCTGAGTTCTCGACAGACAATTCCTGAGTTCTCTACACCCGGTGGATGTTGCTTATCCGTCGAGTAGTGATGGTTTATCCGTCGAGTAGACAGTCCTCATCCGTCGAGTAGATATTGCTCATTCGTCGGGTAGATGTTACTCTCTGGAGTTTAAATGACTTCTCGATAAGTCATTCTGGGGTTCTCGAATAATTTCTCTATAACACTAATTATGTGACTTGTAGAGATCTTGACTTAGAATGTTTTACATCAAACAGATTTATTCAACTCCAAGCTTCTTCATAATTCTTCTGAGGCATGATCTTCTTGATCTTCTTCCAGATAAAATTCTTAGGCTTGACACTGTTTAGAGAAAAATGCTCCAGTCTGATCCATTTACATTTTACAGACATTAAGTGTTACAAGTATGAATTACAGATTAAGGTTACAATACAACTAATCTTAGGGTTGTCAGTATGACTTAGTCTTGTTATGATACAGGCATGTCTTGCACAACATGTTTCATTAAATACACATATCTTAATCTAGATCGATCATCTATGAAAGCAATGAAGTATGAAAATCCACCCATGGCTTGCGTAGACATTGGTCCATATACATCTGTGTGTACCAATCCTAACAATTCTGCAGCCCTCTCTCCATGTCCACTAAATGGAGATTTGGTCATTTTACCCAATAGACAAGACTCGCATGTAGGATATGATTCAAAATTAAAGGGGTCAAGTAACCCTTCCTTATGCAATGTCCGCAGTCTATTTTCACTAATATGACCAAGTCCGCAGTGCCACAAGAAAGTGAGATTTTCATCATCCTTTTTTCTTTTATTAGTATGTTCAATTTGTAGTAAATTATGCTCTACGTCACATACATACAGACCATTGTTTAAAATATCACTTCCATAAAGAACGTTATCTCTAAGAATTGAACATTTATTATTCTGAATAACAAACGAAAATCCAGTCAAGTCTAACATGCAATAGAAATAATATTCCTCACAATCGAGGGAACAAAATAACAATTATTTAGAACAATAGTCTTGCCTGTAGGCATATATAAATGAAATGATCCTACAGCTTCAGCAGCAACTATTGCTCCATTTCCTATCCGTAGAATCACCTCCTCTTCTTCAAGAGTCCTACTTCTCCTTAGTCCCTGCAACGAATTGCAAATATGAGAACCACAGGCGGTATCTAATACCCAAGTAGAAATTTGACCTAGTGACATATTAACTTCGATCATGAACATGCTTGAATCAGAAGCGGTAGTCTCACTACCCTTCTTCTTCTTCAATTCTGCAAGGTAAACCTTGTAGTTCCTCTTCCAGTGCCCCACCTTGTTACAGTGAAAGCAAACAGCTAAATTAGGACCAGTCAACTTGTGAGCATCTAATATGCTCCGGAGTGATAGTGCAGAAGACATGACGAATATAGTAAATCTGTAAATGATAAATATATAACAATACTTAGCAAATATTCAATTTCATTTCAAAACACTATATGAATCAGGTCTTTATTCATAAGTGTCTCCCACTAGTTTATCTAATTTATTCAACCCCCTAAGTGAAAATTAAGCATTCATAATGCTAGTGGGAATAGGGATCCTACATTCCATCACACAACCTCGGCTGTGGCACGAAACGTCATGTGATGTTCAATAGGCAGACAACTCTTGTCAATTACATCTTATATTATTCCCTAATATAACTTTAGCCTCTTGAATAATTGAGTCACGGCTGTGGCACGACAAACTCAATATTCTAAGTCAAGTCTAACCCAACATTTTGTACAATTGAATCAGTCTCCAACGGCCCACGGCTGTAGCACGTACCGACCTTTAGATTCTAATTCAATGTACACATCTCTATGTAATAGACAAGTATTTCTTATTTCGAAATCAAAGCCCTCGGCTGTAGCACGAAATGACAATCATTTAAAAATTAGAACCCCTTTCTACCATGTTGGAAGGCTATGACCGACACAAGCCCGTTATGTCATTGGCCAATTACTACTTGATATTATTTAATTTTAGAGGGATTATATTATGTTACAATCATAATCATATTATAAAGAGATTCTTCCTTTTAAATTAAATATTTCAAATCAATAATCGATAATCAGATGATTCCCAGATCGGGTGGAGCATTGTCAAGAGACGTCACTTAATAACCCTTTCTTATAGATAGAAATCTGTTGTTGACAGAATCATCCTTTCTCTCAATATTGAAAATTCATATTGAATTACGTGTTTCATAAACACAAGAATCTCATGATTGTATTCATAATATTATTGTTAAGGAAAGAAACGATTCCTATTCTAGATTTTCTAGAGCACGCCTTATATTGATTTAAGTTCACCTAAATCTATCATCGCATGGTAAACATAGGCATATATCTCATATATAAAATTAAATAAACAAGTAAATGTAAAGTGTAATAAAGTAAATGTGTTTGGTTATGGCCCCATCCTATGTGATCTTTATCAAGCTCATGATAAAGATCAAGGTCAATCTAATATGGTGATGGAAATAAATACAACTACTTATTACATAAGTCTTCTTCTTTGTTTAGACTTCTTGTATGCCTCGTCTTCTTCTTTGTATCACCTCCATTGGATAGCCTTCTTGAGTCTTCAATTACATTACATAGATTGAAAGTAAAACTAATCTAATGAACTTACAAGAATAACTCGAGTTATATTCGAGATTTATGATTACAAAGATTGACGACATGCAAGTCGTATTTCATTCACTCTGGCCAGAGATTCCTGAACTAACATAAGTGGATCAGCATTGAACATTCTCTTCCTTACTGGAAGGGGTAGATCCTTTATTGATCATACACTATCTTCGTATACAAATTCCTCTACCCAGTAGAGCCCTTATAATTGTCCCTGGAGACTAAGAACTAAACCAAAGCATAGTTCAGTGTACACAAGATGACTATGATGACCTCAAGTCTAAGGATACTTGTACAACTATCACTATATGAACAACTGCTGACACGTGAGTGAACTCCATCAGTTGTTCAGCTGTGTAAGTCATGTTCAGTGAACTTATTATATAATAAGCACCTACATACTAGCTATAGTGTCACCACACAAATGTCTATGAGAACAGACATCCTTCTTAATGAAGCAAGCATAGTATGTACCGATCTTTGCGGATTACTAATTACTAGTTAGTAAACCTACGACCAGGAAATAT
Source organism: Apium graveolens (assembly GCF_009905375.1). Lineage (NCBI taxonomy): Eukaryota > Viridiplantae > Streptophyta > Magnoliopsida > Apiales > Apiaceae > Apium > Apium graveolens. Next base: position 21,145,124 of record NC_133651.1, read on the forward strand.
TTAAGTTTAGAGTTATCATCTTTTAGGTCTCATTATTATGATCTCATCACAATCCATAAAAAGCTTTACTCTAAACTGTGGTATATCTTATTTAAACACTTAAATAGATAAAGCCCGCAATAAAACCAAAACAAGTCTTTTATTAATATCAATGAAATCAAAACAGATTACATAAAAGTTATTCCTAAATCATCATACATGATTGGACTTAGGACACATCTCTTTCAAGAGGCATTCCTCAAGTGGAGTTTACTAAGTATGGATTATGTGATGCCTGCCAGAAAGAAAAGCAGATTAAAGCATCATTCAGAAAGAAGCTTGATTCAACAATTGAAGAACCTTTGCAACTATTGCAAATGGATTTGTTTGGACCAGTCAATGTATTTTCTATCTCAAGGAAAAGATTTTTCCTAGTAATTGTAGATGATTTCTCAAAGTTCTCTTGGACATATTTTCTGAAATCCAAAGATGAAGCTAGTGAAATCATCATCAATCACATAAGGCAAGTCAACAATCATCCTGACTTCAAAGTAAGAAGAATCAGGAGTGACAATGGAACTGAGTTCAAGAATTCTGTGATGAGATCATTTTGTGAAGAGTATAGAATTATGCATGAGTTTTCTGCAGCTAGAACTCCACAACAAAATGTTGTGGTGGAAAGGAAAAATAGATCCCTTATTGAAGCTGCAAGAATAATTCTAGAAGAATCAAAGTTACCAATATATTTTTGGGCTGAAGCTGTGAATACTGCATGCTACACTCAGAATATTTCCTTGATCAATCAAGCAAAGTGTATGACACCCTACCAATTGTTCAAAAATAGGAAGTCAACTCTAAATTTCTTACATGTCTTTGGTTGTAAATGTTATATCTTAAGAAATTAAATTGATCAACATGGAAAGTTTGATGCCAAAGCAGATGAAGGAATTTTTGTTGGATATGCTATTGGAAAAGCATATAGAGTCTACAATCTAAGAACCAACATTGTTATGGAATCGGTACATGTTGTGTTTGATGATAAAATGATTGAAGGACTGCAAGATGGAGATTTCCATGAGAGCCTCAAATTTGACAATGTGGAGATGATCTGTGAAGATAGTGATGATGATAGTGATCAAGAACCAATATCCAAGGACAATGCAAAAAAGTCTACAACTAATAAAGCACATAACTCAACATCCGTTGAAAGACAATCTGTATTATCCGTCGACAGGCAAAGAACATCATCCGTTGACAGGAAAATAACATCATCCGTCGATAGGGAAAGAACAACATCCGTTGATCCCTCAATAGGATTTGGGAGTCAAATAAGATCACAATCAGAAAGAACCCCTTCGTCAAGTCAAAGATCAATAAACTCAGGGGGAGTTTCTGATCATCAAAACTCTACTAATCATCAAGACAACAATGAGGCCTCTTCATCTAGAGCTAATCTACCATGAAAGAGAAAATGGATTAGAGATCACCCTTTTGAGCTCATCATTGGTGATGCATCCTCTAGAGTTCAAACAAGAAAAGCAACTCAAGAAGAATATCCGTATAGCAGCTAGTCGATTCAATAAGGCATTAACAATTTGCCCTATTTGGTTCTCCAGAGTCTTGATAGAAATAGCCTGGCTTTGGCATATAAGAGCCTGGTTTTTGCACATAAGCCACAATTCCTCCAATTCAGATTTTACATTCGAAGATAGACATGCACCATGAGTTTATTGTTTTGGTGTAATTTGTTGCTGAAAACCAGGAGGGTTGAATAGCTTATTTCCAAACTGCTGGAATGGCTGTTGCATCGCATTCTGATTGTTGCTTTTGCTGAAGTTAGGATGATTCCAGTTATCAGGATGATAAGTGTCTGGAACTGGTTGCTGCAATCTCTGAAAGTTGCTCACAAACTGATTTGATTCACTAGATATAGCGCATTGCTCTGTCACATGCGGACCTGCACACAGCTCACAAACACTAATTATCTGCTTAACACCATAGTTAGCCAGAGAATCGATCTTCATAGACAACGCCTTCAGTTGAGCAGTGATAGCCGTAGTTGTATCCACCTCAAGAACTCCTGTTACCTTGTTTTGTGGAAATCTCTGGGCTGGATACTGATATTCATTAGCAGCCATCAGTTCAATTAGATCATAAGCTTCATCATAGCCCTTTGCCCATAATGCTCCACCTGCTGCTGCATCGAGCATGGGTCTGGACTGTGCTCCCAACCCATTGTAAAAACAATTGATGATCATCCAATTAGGCATTCCATGATGAGGACACTTCCTAAGCATCTCCTTGTAGCGCTCACAAGCTTCATATAAAGATTCTCCTGATTGCTGCGCAAATTGAGTAAGAGCATTCCTGATTGCAGCTGTCTTCGCCATAGGGAAGAATTTAGTAAGAAACTTCTGAGCAAGATCTTCCCAAGTAGTAATCGAACCAGCTGGTAGAGAGTGTAACCAGCTCTTAGCCTTGTCCCTCAGAGAGAATGAGAACAGTCTCAGCTTCACAGCATCTTCAGAAACACCGTTGAACTTGAAGGTGTCGCAGATCTCAATAAAGTCCCTAATGTGCATATTGGGATCTTCAGTTGGAGAACCCCCAAACTGGATTGAATTCTGCACCCATTGAATTATGCCAGGCTTGATCTCAAAGGTATTATCTGTGATAGCTGGCCGGACAATGCTAGATTGAATGTCATTGATCTTAGGTTGAGAAAAATCCATCAAGGCTTCCGTTCGTGCTGCTGGATCTCCCATTGTAATAAGTACCTAAAACACAAACAAATAAACCGTGAAAGTAAAAGAATCCGAGTCAGTGAACTTTAACGACCACTGATGACAAGCACATAAACTAAAAATTAACACCGAGTCCCCGGCAGTGGCGCCAAAAACTTGTTAGGGCGAAAACACGCGCTAATATTCACGCAAGTGTACGCGTTCGCAAGTAGCATAAGATATAAATCAGATTCGTTCCCACAGAGACTGGTTTAGGTTAAGTTCAATTTATGCACCTATGCAACAATGTATGATTATCGCTCAATGCTAAGACAAATAACAAATTGGGTTTTTATTAAACTAAGAGATTATACTAAATAACATTAACTAAGAGAATTGAGATTGAATTACTATATATTATAAACATGGGATTCTAACTTAATTAAATACTTCATTTAATAGCCTTTTTGTTCTTAACCTTAGCATGTGATGGTGATGACACTAATCAGATAACACGAAACTGATAAACGCCAACTTTCGTTGCACGAGTACCATTCTACCAGACATCCACAAAAGAGATAGAAGCTGAATAGGCACCAATTATATTGAGACCCTATATGTCTATAGAATTTGACAACATAACGGTTTAAGCACAAGTTATCCATAATGATTACATAGGGCAAGTAAAACAGTTAGAGTTACCTACGAATCATGCATACACATACATGAACCTATGCTAGCATGACAAGTTCTAAACCTCTATATTCATTATCGCTTCAATAGAGATTAACATGCTATTTTATATGTTAGCTACGCAATAAGATGAAAAAGCACAACCAAAACTAGGATATCAATCAATCACCACACACCAAGATATCAAAACAAATTAATTATTGAAATCCATAAGTAAATCCGCTAGAATCCCATGATAACAATTAGCCCATAATTGAACTCATCATCACCATGGGTTCCAATGAAAGCATGGTATAAAACAAGGTATTAATAAACTGAATAATAATTAAAGTACGAATAAACGAGATCTAGGTTCAACAAGAACGAAAACGAGCATCCAAAGTTATAACTAATTCAAAGAATCACAAGTTGAAAACAAGATCTTCTTTTTCGGAGTTGTTCAGTGCTTCTAGGTCTTCTCCTTGGTATCCCAATCTTTCGGGATGATGAAAACCCTTTTTTTAAGTATATATACGCCCCTAGTGGACCTGGACCCTTAAAATCGTCAAATTCCACTCAAAAAGGCTTTTTCAGCGAAATCAGCGATGAGCCGCGCCTTGGGCGGCCGCTCAGATCTCTGGGCAGACGCTCAGCTCTCAGGGCGGCCGCCCAGCTCTCTGGGCGGCCGCACAACTCTCTGGGCGGGCGCTCAGCTCCTGTCTGGAAAAATTTCTGATGAATCTTGTTTTGGCCATAACTTGAGTTCTACTCGTCAGAATTAGGCGATTCAACTGCCCACGCGAAGCTATTGAGATTATCTACAACTTGAAAATGGCCTTGGCTTCCAATTATGATCACTTTTTTATCATATTTCCTTTAAAAGCTCTTTTCTTCATATAACTGATACCTGAAATGCAATAACACAAAAACACATCAAAATACCAACAACTTGAGTCTAAAACACCAATTTAATCTTGTAATAAAGCATTCCATGTGGATATAAAATCCACTTATCAGCTGAGACCTTTTTTTAATAGTTACATCCTTTTGGGAGGATGCAACTAGCAATGAGTTGAAGTCCTTTTTAAGCACTACAGTTTGTTGGGAAGCTGCAGTGTGGCTAGGATGGGAAACACTCATCTCTCCAACCTTATTCTTAGAGCTTCTTTGATGTTCACCCTGTCCCTCACCTAACTTACTCACTGTCACACTCCCCTCTAGGTGTTTGGTAGATTTTGCAACTGGTTTCTTTTGAGAGAAACCAGAGGGGCTTTATTTGATTTTGATTTAGAAATTTTTGGTTTGGTGGCTTGGGTAGGCATCTGTTTGGTCACATTCACAGATGTCATTGCCACAGCTGAAGACAAAGAAATAGGTTGAGAAATAGTGGAGACATAGATGTTTACCTCACTTACTTGAGGCAGTTTCATGATTGGCATATACACAAGTGTAACATCTTTGTGATGATTTGCCTTGTTCAAGCCAGCAATAATTCTCCTCTCTTGGACCCAACAATCTAACTTGTTTGTTAGGTTCTCAATGATGAGGTTCTCAGAAAAAAAATTAGCTAGCATCATGAAAAATCTAGCATAATAGATATTCTTAGACCTCCTCTTAATATCCCCTAATTTACTCCCTATTTCAAAGATAACAAAAGTGCTAAAGTTAAAGTACTTATCACTAAGAAGCATATAAAGCATGTGCACACGTGAATAATTAACAGCATCAAAATTGCTAATTTTACTAGAAAATACTTTAATAAATGAATCATAGAAAACTCCATTCTTTTCTAAGACCCATTCTCCTAACATCACCTAACTTAGTGGCATTAAAAGCATAGCCCATAGAAATTAGCATGTTACTCACATCAGTGTCAGTGTGTGGAGCAAGTATGTTATTTTCAGGAAATTTAAAACATTTTTCAATTACATCACAGTTGATACAGTGTTCATTACCTTTGAGAGTGAAGGTAATAGTTTTATCACTGGAGCTGAACACTGCAGTAGTCCATATTTCCTCAACAACTTCACAGTAGATGGTTAAGGATTCAAGCATGGTATAATTCAATTTACAGTTTAGCATGAAGCCCATCATCTTGTGATAATCTTCAGATACCGGAATCTGCTTGTTCACCAAAGCTACAAAGTTGTTCTTTTCATAGATAAAGCCAGTTAAGGACATAAGCTTGACTACAGGTGCCATTGCTGTGATTGAGTTTAGTTGCAGAGAGAGAGAGTATTTGCTTTGGAGAAGAAGAGAGTTAGAGAAATTGCTTTGAGAATGATAAAATAAAAGAATGAAAATGAATTTTGCTTTTATACCATCTCAGAAATAAACTGTAAAAAGTAATAAAGTTAAATAAAGTAACCAATCAAAATAGCCCAAAATAGCCGTTTAAAAATTATGAAACTGTCAAAATTCTAACATTATTCATTGAAATATACATACAGGCTGTAAGTAAATTCGACGGATAATGTTCAGAATCAACGGCTAAAATTTTGACACTTCGACGGATGATAATAAGATACCCAGAGTAATAATTGATACTTTGACGGATGATGTGTTTCAACGGATATTCATTCTCAACGGATAATGAACATCCGTCGAGATACAAATTCTGACTTAATCAAAATTTTATCAAGAAAGGAAATATCAATTTTAACTCTGGCTACATTACAACTTGCAAGATTATCAAATATGATTTAAGAGTAATTAAGCATACCTAACTCACTTACTAACCTAGAGAAGGTGGATTCATAAAGTGGCTTGGTAAAGATATCTGCAAGTTGCTTCTCACTTGGAATAAAATGAAGTTCCACAGTGTCATTCATTACATGTTCCCTAATGAAGTGGTACTTGGTGTCTATGTAATTTGTTCTTGAATGTTGTACTGGATTTTCAGTGATGGCAATTGCACTTGTGTTATCACAGAAAATAGGAATTCTGTCAACTTGTAGACCATAGTCCAACAGTTGGTTTTTTATCCATAAAATTTATGCACAGCAACTACCAGCAGCAATATATTCAGCTTCAGCTTTAGAAGTTGAAACTGAATTTTGCTTTTTACTGAACCAGGATACTAGCTTGTTTCCTAGAAATTGACAGGTTCCTGTTGTACTTTTTCTATCAATTTTGTAACCTGCATAATCTGCATCTGAATAACCAGTTAGATCAAAACCAGAATCTCTATGGTACCAAATGCCAAGTTTTGGTGTTCCCTTGAGATATCTGAAAATTCTCTTAATAGCTACTAAATGAGATTCTCTAGGATTAGCCTGAAATCTAGACTAAAGACAAGTAACAAATATTATACCTGGCCTACTAGCTGTTAAGTACAGGAGTGAGCCAACCATGCCTCTATAGCTTGAGATGTCCATGGACTTTTTAGTAGTGTTTAATTCAAGTTTAGTTGCAGTGGCCATGGGAGTTTTTGCAGATGTGCAATCTTATAGATCAAACATCTTTAAAAGATCATAAATATATTTGGTTTGACTAATGAATATTCCATCACTAGCTTGCTTAACTTGTAAACCAAGAAAGTAAGTTAGTTATCCCATCATGCACATTTCATACTTACTTTGCATCAATTTGGCAAACTTTTTACAAAGTTTTTCATCTGTAGAACCAAATATATATCATCTACATAAATTTGAACAAGTATACTAGAGCCATTAACATTTCTATAGAATAAAGTTTTGTCAACAATACCTCTTGTGAAGTGATTTTCTAAGAGAAACTTTGACAAAGTGTCATACCAGGGTCTAGGTGCTTGCTTCAGTCCATAAAGTGCCTTCAAAAGATAGTAGACATATTCTGGAAAATTTGGATCTTCAAAACCAGGAGGCTTACTGACATAGACTTTCTCCTCCAAATCTCCATTCAGAAAGGCACTTTTGACATCCATTTGATAGACTTTGAAATTGGCATGGGCTGCATAGGCTAAGAAAATTCTGATGGCTTCAAGTCTTGGAACAGGAGAAAAAGTTTCATCAAAATCTATTCCTTCTTGTTGACAGTAGCCCTTAGAAACCAATCTAGCTTTGTTCCTGACAACTATGCCATTTTCAACCATCTTGTTTCTGAATACCCACTTGGTGTCAATTGAATTATTTCATTTAGGCTTGGATACCAGGAACGCTTCCTAGTGATACATAAGCCAATCCTGGAAAGAGGGAAGTTGAAGAATAGGTGAATGCCATCACCTTGAGGTCTGGAAAGGTCGCAAGCCCCCAAATTCAGCAAGACGAAGAGCCTGAAAAATCTCAAGTTTCAGAAAATGCAGTTGTGGCTGAAGAAGAAGTGCAGAATGAAGTAGAGGTGGAACCAAGGAAGACTACTGTGGAACACACTCCTCCTGAGGGTAATACAGGGGAGAAACAGATCTATCCTCCACCTCCTTTTCCTAAGAGGATGCAGAAGAAAAAGCTGGGTAAGCAGTTTGAGAAGTTTTTGGAGGTGTTTAAGAAACTTCATATCAACCTACCTTTCACTGAAGCTCTTGAACAGATGCCTAGCTATGTGAGGTTTATGAAAGGTATTCTCTCTCGAAAAGTGAAGCTCGATGACTTAGAGACTGTTGCTCTCACGGAGGAATGCAGTGTTGTGCTGCAACAGAAGTTTCCTCCAAAGCTTAAAGATCCTGGAAGCTTCACTATTCCTTGTACCATCGGAAACTTGTCGTTTGACAAGTGTTTATGTGATTTAGGAGCTAGCATCAATCCGATGCCCTTATCTATCTTCAAGAAGCTTGGTCTGCCTGATCCGAAACCAACATACATGTCATTGCAACTAGCTGACCGTTCCATCGCTTATCCACGAGGTATAGTGAAGGATATCTTGGTCAAGGTGGATAAACTCTTCTTCCCTGCTGACTTTGTAATTCTTGATTTCGAGGAAGATAAGAAGATTCCCATCATCTTGGGAAGACCATTCTTGGCTACAGGCGAACTATGATCGATGTGTAAAAAGGAGAGCTTTCGATGAAGGTTCACGATCAAAAGGTCACTTTTAATGTGTTCAAGGAAATAAAGTTACCCACAGCTAAAGAGGAGTGCTTTAAAGTAGAGCAACTGCAGGTTTTGAATGCACCTCCGTGGAAGAGGAAGTTGGATATGCCATTCGATTCTCTTGGGTTAGCAGAGCTGAAAATTTCTCAGGAGCGTTTTGAACCATTTATTCAAGAAGCTCCCACACTTGAGCTCAACCCTATACCAGATCACTTGAGTTATTCATTCTTAGGTGCACCCCATGATAAGGGGTTGGGATGTATTTTTGATGATGTAGAGAGTGGCTGGACAGATCTTCCAGTGCCTACAGAGGGTTCTTCTCATGCGCCACAAACAGTTGATAGGTTTGGTCTTGGTGATGAACAGTATAGGTGAGTGACTAGGTGTATGGAGGCCATGCACGACATTCACCATCATTTTGCTGAAGATTTGACACACGCTTTCGGTATTATTGTTCGAGACACTGGTGGCGAGGATGATTGGCCACCTGATCCTCCACCCGACGAGGGTGAATCTCCCGCTAACTAGGTATGCCTGAAATCCTTATTATTACCTCCAATGAGGATATTGAAATTTTTAATTTTGGGGGTGATAATATAAGAATTAGTAGTGTGTGTGTCCATATAGATTCATATAGATTCATATTGCATGTTTAGTTACAGTTCATTCATATTTTTGCATGATTGTTCATTTAGGACATATTTGTTTGTTTTTATGTGATTTCATATAGTTACATTTGCATGCATATTTAGCATGATCCCTTAAGATGAACTATGATATTTGATAAGTTGATGTTGATTTCAGTGTTGTAACACCCCCGGATCGGGGGTCAGGGATCCGGGTCGTCACGGTGTTTCTTTCCACAATATCACTTCACTTAATTAAAAAATAGTTAACCTTATGCTGTGACCCCACACTAACACACACCACAACCCGTTATAGTCTCAGAGATGAAATTGAAATAAGTACAAGTCTTTGAATCCACAATTTAAAAGTTATTACAACCCAAAATGATTACTTGATAAGTTTACAATTAATTGCCATTATCTGCCACAAGTTATAATTATACATAATTGATTCCCAAAAGTAGAAGGTCTGATCTACAAATAGATCTACCTCTGCAGCTATAGCAGCTATGATCTCAACGGGAAGGCGCGGGGCCTTCCCACACTCTTGCGCTGGGTCTGGTTGAGTCTGGCCATCTTTCCTAACTGTTGTTGTGTGATGAAGAAATAAAGCAAGAGTGAGCATTACAGCTCGCAAGATAATAAATAGTGTAAACAATAATGCAAGTATCTAAATGGATAACTTACTAAAATCCTTTATCAAGTGTAAGATAATTACTTACTGGATATAAGCAAAAACAAGGGATGAAGTTACCAAATACTTCACTATACTTATATCATTTATAAAGCTACTTGAACTACCACTGTTCAAAGTATAATGAGCTTTCAACAGTTCATCACATAGATGAGACTACAAGACAAGATTTGAATAGATTAAATCTTTGAAATATTATTGAATGAAATGAAGTTATGAGATACTTCATTAAGTCTCGATATATATATCCGCATATATATCTCTTTATACATTTCCTGAAAACCTCTATCATGTAAAGTATGAACAGAGTTTGTAACATCCAATGAATTTTTGGAAAGGAAAAGAATTGTGGCATAAACCCGATATCTTGCTGATCAGGCATAGATACCAATAAGTAACCTTTTTTACTGTAGATGGATAAATTCATCGCCGGTCATCACCCTAGCTGCATTCGGACCTCGCGCTAGACCGTTACCCGGCCACTCACGCGTGGATGGACTGTCACCCAGCCTCTTACACCTTCATAGACCGTACCCCGGCCTGTCGCTTATGCCGACTTAATCATATGGACTTACTTCCCGAACATTGGGCAAGTAATCAAATTGTTGTCTCAAAACAGCAACCACGTTGCGAATATAAAATACACCACAGAGCCGGATCCCTCAGGTTTTGAGCGAGTATTTAAATCCCCTTGAACGGAAGATCTTAAATATAAAAATGAGTTTTTGGGATCCGCTCTAACCTTTAAAAATCATTTTGAAGACTCGGAAACATTTTTAAGAATGTTTGGAGAAATGCTGATTTAATGAAATAAATCAGTCCCGATATATTAGAAAATATCTGAATATTATTAAATAATATTCCCATAAGGATAATCTCTATATAAATAACTTGAAGTAGAAGTTGTAAAACTTATACTTGAAATGAGTATTAAATAACCAAAGATATACTTATACGAAAGTACGATCTTTATTTGAATAATCGAAAATAAGTTTGATTATCGAAACATTATTCTTTAATAAAATAAAGAATATTATTTAATAAAAGAAGCGGAGTCATAAGTCCTCGAATGAATATTCAAAATAATATTCATTTAATAAAATAAGCGGAGTCATAAGTCCTCGAATGAATATTCAAAATAATATTCATTAAATAAAATAAAGTTATCGAATAAACCTTATTCGATTAATAGTTTTGAAAACTATATCTATATATATATATAAATATATATATATATATTATACTCGGGAACATCGACTCCCGGTTTAGAAAATGTTCACCTGTGGGTCCCCTATGCTAAGGGTATACGCAACTACTGCTTATCTCTAGCATAGGTATTATGCAACTAATAAGCATTTGAACCAACAAATATATAAATCAAGAATATGAAACAGGCATGCATATATACCATATCACATGCTCCAATATATCGCAAGAATTTACTAATAACAAATATGCATTTATCACAAGATCATGCATATACATATATACATCACAACAACAGTTATACGGGTAGAAAACTTGACTGAGCGACTGGGGGTTACAAATGGCTCAGGACGAGTCTGGTAACCTATAAACAAAATATAAGTTGGAATTAAATCAACGTCACTTATAAATCTATACTTTAACCAATTTAGACTCTAACGCTCGCTTTGCACTTAACGATTCACTTAAGTCGCTCGAGTACCTTCGGCTCCACCATTTTTAATAAATTAACCATTATGAGTTTTAAGGCGATTCTTTCGCGAGTGCCTTACCAACTGCCTATTACACTTTACATAATTGTTTCATACTCCAATTAGTCTTTAAGGTCTTTAACCAAGGTTTCAAGGTAAGGCGAGGGGAAACATTTCGTTCGCGAAACGCCGTTACTTAAAACGGTCGTTTCTCCTAAACCGTACATCGGAATCAAATGAACCACATATCAAAACGAAGCTCGTAACATGAACCATCTAAACATGGTAATGGTCAAAACCTAGCAGTGAGTTCACGGGTCCTAATGTTAAGAGCAAAAACAGTCTAAAGTAAATCGGGCATTACGATGACTATGTTTACGCGATTTCCCAAATTTATACCATTCTAAATCAACCACCAAGCAATCCTAATTCATTTATACAACCAAAATCCATCCATATCACACTACAACATCCCCAACACCTCAAGTTCTCCAATTTATGTTATTCTCAACATGAATTTAAAACTATACTTAAGTCATTTACTAATCAACAAGATTCAACATTCAATTCACTACAACTCCAACCCAAACTCTAAACCTACAAGCATCAAGATACTCTTTTACCATAACAATCAAAATCATCCTAATATAAAAAGTAAATCTGGGGTTTGGAGATGTTATACCTTCCTTGAAGTGATTTGAGTAGCTAGGAAGCCTTAAGAAGCCTTGAGATGTCTTAGGGATGCTTGGATCTTAAAGGAAAAACAAGAAAAATCAAGTTAAAAATCTTGAAATCACTATTCATTATCTTCTTCATTGATTTCTTGGAGAAGATTGTGAATGATTTAGAGGCTTAAACTTATAAGATATCTATATCTATGCATAAGGAGTACTAGATAATTATCTTACCAATTAAGGAAGCTTGGAACTTGAATTTTGAAATTCTTCTTCTTGAAATGGAGAGAAAAACCGAGAGCAATGGTTGAAGAAATGAAATGATTTTGTGTTTGTGATTTGTTTAGCTTAGCTTGGTTGTTTTTTATTAGATTTTGGCCAATTACCTTATTAACCTTGAACTTTGTGTGGTTATCATTCATCCACACCTCCTTCCCTCCTATGTCATGCTTATGTCACCTTGTGATGTCATCATCCCTTACTTGCCCTCTTCTTATTGGTTGGATGACCTCATCATCCCTAACCTCCTTGATTAACTTCCTAATTGTTTGCCTAATGACCGCGGATCTGTTATACGGTTCGCTTAACTTTCGTTCTCGTTTCTCGTTTGAGGGATCATACCCGGGATCTTATTACTTGGGTTTCCTTAACCTTTCTCAATACATTATATTCCTTTTATGATCCTCTATTATAATCCTTTAATTTAAATCCTTTTTATCCTATTACCTTATACTCAATTCTTTCTGTATCTAGTGGATTTCCGGGAAAAATCAAAGTGTTCGGAATTGGATTCTGACGATCTTTACATAAACTTATATACAATATAGAGTACCAATAAAATCTCAGAATATCCATATAAGAACCCCTACATAGTGTGGCATGAAAAGTTTTCTTGTTCAGAAATATCAGCAAAAACACTATTCATAAGGGTTACAAAAAGTTCAAAATTTTGGGGTTATTACAGTCTCCCCTCCTTAAAAGGATTCCGTCCCGGAATCAAATAGAAAACAATTGGTGGTACTTTTCTAGCATTGCGCTCTCTAGCTCCCAAGTTGATTCTTCCACATTATGATTTTGCCATAGCACTCTGACTAGCTTGATCACTTTGTTCTGAAGCATCTTGCGCTCTACAACTTCATCCTAACATAAGGGAGATCAACATTGTCTTCCCTCAAGGATCTCATAAGGCTACATCTCGATAATGACATATGATCTATTATCGTAAGAAAACTCAATCCGTGTTAAGTGATCATTCCAATTTCTTTCAAGTCTATTGCACAGACTCTCATTATAGCTTTTAGCATTAGAGCTTTTGCTTCTCAATACCCATTCTTTTCCAGTTCATAATCGCTACTACCTTCCATTCCTAATATTATACTGGTTATACTTTTGCTCGTTAGCGTTCTATAACCTTTTAATAACCACGTCAACCTTAGTATCACAAATGTGTTTCCATTCTGAATACCACCACAACTTTACTACTCCTTTTTCAGTTGTTTCTATTTCCCAAAGTTTGATCAATCATATATATAAGTAAAGGAATTTGTTAAGAGATCACTATGATCAAGAACACTTGTTATATCGCATAGTTAGTACAGAAGGTGGCCAGCCTTTAGTACTTGACAAGCAATTAAATAATAGATGGTATCCTACTAGGCTTCTATCACACAGATAGATAGTCATTCGGCAATACCTCCCCTTCTGGAAGGGTTGTTCTTCTCAGCTTACATGAAATGAAAAGAAGAGAAAAGAACGAACTGAAGAGAATTGTATATTCGTAAAAAAAAAAATTATTGCCATAAAATATCTGGATTGGAATCTACCTCTGAACTATAGAGGTTTGTCATAGGAGAACAAAACATATATGTATTTATATCAACATCAAGTATTATAGCATCGTATTTCACATGCCTAAATATCTTTGCTATTCCGTCAATCATTCTATGGACCCATGCTCTTCCTCGAGCTTATACACAATCACCTTTGAAACTCCCTCGATATCGAAAATTGAATCTGGGATCTCATTCTAGACATCATCGTTACTAGAATTCTATGCTTGCACCGCAACCTTCCTCATATAGTAATACGACTCTCTTTTCATAAGAGGGAATAAGTATTCAATAGGTAGATACTCTACTTAATTAGTCTATCAATGATAACTTATACACTACCACGACCCGATTAGTGGTACTCAATCTCAACATCCATTCCAATACAACTCTCACGGTTGTAATCAGCTCATTACTCGCAGAATCATTGCTGCATTACTATGGTCCACCACTGACCTACTGTCGTTATTCACTTTCCATGAAATCTTAATATCTAACCATACGGAGTCCATACATGTCGTATAGAATACTTCTAAGGAGTTAACATAATCACCAATCATAATTCATGAAGAACACTCCAAACTCTGACGTACTTTCATGACATGAAGTAGATAAAATTGCAGAAGAGTTTCAGTCAAAGCAACGATAGCAGGTTAATACCATTCTTAATCGTATGCCTTAAATAGAAGACTTAACTCAAGGGTTCGTCTAATCCTTTTTGAAACATGGTCCTGGCTTATCTCAAGATAGTATCTTCTGAGATAGATAGCCCTCTCATGGCGATTATACGAATTAAACCTTTACCAAACTATTATTACAGTTGGGTATTGCACAGTCATCAGAAGGAATGTCAATCTTTCAAATCATAATACAATCTTCACGGCTTTAACCATTATCATTGTATTCTTCTGGCACGAGCGCCGATAATTATCCTCTTACCTTTAAAGTGTCGGCCACCTCTTTGGCCTTTCCTAATAGTAAAATTTCCTTACAGTCAATGTCATTTTAACCACCTCCAAATAAATTTTCTACCTCATTTCAATCACAGCTTATGTGAAGATGTTTTCCTTAAAATCTGATGAGTAAAAAAAAATCACCATTTTTCCATAAGTTATTGCCTCAGTCTTTAGAGGTTAATCACTGTCACGACTGACTCTCAATCATACTTAGAACATCTTTTATCTTAAGTCCTAATTGCCCTAAACAATTTCGACCATTACTGGTTCGATCCATACTTTCTCGTGGTTTAACACGTGCCCCACTTGGCATCATTATAATTACGTCATATTTCCTTTATCAACATTTCTATTCTTGAGAATTTTGAATATTACCTTTCTCCTTGTAAAACCTCTAAGGTTATCCTTGAATCGTTCCTCATGTATTCCCTAGATACAGGGCATATCAAGATACCATTTATTAATACCATAATCATTGTCTATATACTTCTGAAAAAATTTCTCCACTGATTCTTAAAGGTTGTTATTACCTTAATTCTTTCCAATTCATACTGTCAAAACTCATACTATCCCTATTAAGGGCGAAATGCCAACCTTTATGCATTCCCCTAGGATTCGTTTTAAGTTACCGATGTTCTATCCTTAATTCCACCTTTAAAAAGGTACATGCATCCTTTCATGGATAAATCAAGTCATATATCCCTGATAAGGGTGTCCTATTCAATCATTCCCACCTCGATAGTATATGCTGAATTTCACAATAACATCTGTATTCAAAATGAGGTCAATCAATATGGCCTCCAAAAGATAACAACGGTTATCCGCTTTTATTGCCTAAATTGGGTAACGATAACAAGGATGTTCTGGAAGATATTGGTCGTGTTCAACGTGAAATTCTTCTTAATAATTCCTTATTTACTTTTGTTGTTTATCTCAACAGTCATCTCAATGTTGGGATATCTTTCATGCCTGGCGCCTCCCTTTTTGGGTATCAAGCCACCGGTCTTACACTTCATATTCTTGAAGGTCACCTCCTTCATCCAATTTTCCTAATTTCTTACTTTCTTGACTCCTCAGTCCATCCGCGTTTTCTTATTAATCAATCGATCTATCTCAAAGTTTCATCGAATACTGTCAACTTCAAGGGAATTAACTATACGTATCGCTTACGCCTTCAAACCTTGAATTTATCTCATGATCAGTCACCATCGCGCTGATGATGACACACTTCTTTATATTTATTACAAGGGTTTCTTAGGGTTTCCCATACCTAACTCCCTTATCACTTCTCAACTCTATTTCCTTTATATCCCTTTATATTTCTACCCTTTTCAGTCTTTTATTTTCGTTTCCATTACAACCATTACATGAACCAACACAACATAAGCATTGATTTCAACATCCCGTCATTCTAGATTCGTGGCCTCAGAACGAATCTTGACAATTTTTATAACTTAAATTCATAATTCATCATACTTGTCCGCTTTTGTTCTGGCTCTAAAGTTTTTTTTCTTTTATACTACCTTCATAACCTCGGGAGTTACTTTCCCGAAAATAATTGACTGAACGTTAATCAGTTTATTCTAACCTCTGGCTCCGTGCCTTTCTTGGTCTTTCACCAGCGGGTGGCCTCTCTCTTAGGAGGGTAAGTGACAAAACAGTCTTTTGTGATTCGTTAATCATTTAGAATCTCAAATGATTCCTATATTTCCTTTAGCCAGGCTCTTACCTCGACTGGGTTTGCTTGTTCCTTGGAACTCCGAGAGCTTAGTGAGTTAAAGGTCCTGAAAGATTTTCCCACCGCAATGTCCCCTCAGGGTGGTGGTTGGGGATAATAGTCTAAGTTCTCTTTAGACAGGTCCATGAATTGCCATATAGGAGTACCGTCTCAGGTCTCCTTTCCTTACTCGACTTTCTGTTTCCTTAGTATGAAATGTTTCATCCTTCTCCCATACTTGGGGTTATCTTATACATTAAAATCCTTATTTTCCACTTCATTATGTTATGGGCTCCTCCTTTCTTAATGGCAACCTCCCTGACTATCACACTCGGGGTTTGCCCTAAATCTTATTCCTCGAGCTATGGATTTCGTTTAAGATCCAGTCCTTACGCTCTTAAACGTTTGGAACCCAAATTCGGTAGGAATACCTCATTATTCCCGTATCATCTTTCTCGGTATTAATCTTTTCTCCAGTCATTGGCTCTCTACCTTCATTCATCACTTTTTCTTGGCACAATATGATTTTCTTTTCCCATAATTCGGGCTGCATTACAATCTCAAACAGCCTTTCAGTACCGGCTCCGATTACCTTCACTTCTATTTCCATTTTCTCAAAATCTCTTATCAACTCTTCCGAAGACATTATCATCTTGAGTCTCTCCTTTTTACTAAGGGCATCAGCCACCACATTGGTTTTCCCCGAATGATAAAGAATCTCCCAATCATAATTCTTGATTAGCTCTAACCACCTCCTCTGGCGTATGCTGAGCTCTTTCTACGTGAAAATGCACTAGAGCACTTATGGCTTATGTAAATCTCGCACTTCTCTCCATACAAGTAGTGCCTCCAATCTTTAGGGCAAAACTATTGCCACGAGCTCAAGCTCATGGGTGGGGATATCGAACTTTATATTCCCTTAATTATCTTGACGCGTACGCGATTACCTTGCTGTGCTGTATAAGAAACACCCTAATTCCTTATGTGTAGCGTCACTGCGTCACTACAATTCACAAAATCTCCTTTTTCATCCGGCAACGCCAACATAGGGGGCGCCACCAACCTTTGCTTTAGTTGTTAAAAGCTTTTCTCGTATTTCTCAGTCCATTCAAACTTCTTAGTCTTACCGCGTCAAAGGGGCTACTATCTTTATAAACTTGAACGAACCTCCAGTAATGACCGGCTAATCCTACCTCTGGTAGTTTCCCTAATCATGGTCATCAATTCCTCAGTGGTCCTTTATTCATTCTTGTCAGGATCCTCCACGGAATCCTCCTCAGCCACAATCCCTTCTAGGACAACATCCTCAACCGCTACATCCTCAATATGAACATCATCTGGTCCTGTGTTAGGACGCTCTATCGGATCCACAACCCGATCTCCAATTAGTAATAAAACATCATCACGCTGTTGCTCCTCAACCTCAGGGTTCAGAGTCCCGCTACCATATACGATAACGAACTACACTTCTATCACGATATTTATAAGGGTTCCCATAGGGGTTTTAACTGTCAGTACTACGTTAGGTAGTCCGACTATGAACTTGGCAAGAGTTCTTATTATCTTAGTGAACTTATTATCTTAACGTCACATCATTTCTGAGGTTTATAACGCTTGGCTCTGATACCATTTCTGTAACACCCCCAGATCCGGGGTCAGGGATCTGGATCGTCACGGTCTTTCTTTCCACAATATCACTTCACTTAATTAAATAATAGTTAACCTTATGCTGCGACCCCACACTAACACACACCACAACCCGTTATAGTCTCAGAGATGAAATTGAAATAAGTACAAGTCTTTGAATCCACAATCTAAAAGTTATTACAACCCAAAATGATTACTTGATAAGTTTACAATTAATTGACATTATCTGCCACAAGTTATAATTATACATAATTGATTCCCAAAAGTAGAAGGTCTGACCTACATATAGATCTACCTCTGCAGCTATAACAGCTATGATCTCAACGGGAAGGCGCGGGGCACTTCCCACGCTCTTGCGCTGGGTCTGCTTGAGTCTGGCCATCTTTCCTAACTGTTGTTGTGTGATGAAGAAATAAAGCAAGAGTGAGCATTACAGCTCGCAAGATAATATATAGTGTAAACAATAATGCAAGTATCTAAATGGATAACTTACTAAAATCCTTTATCAAGTGTAAGATAATTACTTACTGGATATAAGCAAAAACAAGGGATGAAGTTACCAAATACTTCACTATACTTATATCATTTATAAAGCTACTTGAACTACCACTGTTCAAAGTATAATGAGCTTTCAACAGTTCATCACATAGATGAGACTACAAGACAAGATTTGAATAGATTAAATCTTTGAAATATTATTGAATGAAATGAAGTTATGAGATACTTCATTAAGTCCCGATATATATATCCGCATATATATCTCTTTATACATTTCCTGAAAACCTCTATCATGTAAAGTATGAACAGAGTTTGTAACATCCAATGAATTTTTGGAAAGGAAAAGAATTGTGGCATAAACCCGATATCTTCCTGATCAGGCAAAGATACCAATAAGTAACCTTTTCTACTGTAGATGGATGAATTCCTCGCCGGTCATCACCCTGGCCGCATTCGGACCTCGCGCTAGACCGTTACCCGGCCACTCACGCGTGGATGGACTGTCACCCAGCCTCTTACACCTTCATAGACCGTACCCCGGCCTGTCGCTTATGCCGACTCAATCAAATGGACTTACTTCTCGAACATTGGGCAAGTAATCAAATTGTTGTCTCAAAACAGCAACCACGTTGCGAATATAAAATACACCACAGAGCCGGATCCCTCAGGTTTTGAGCGAGTATTTAAATCCCCTTGAAAGGAAGATCTTAGATATAAAAATGAGTTTTTGGGATCCGCTCTAACCTTTAAAAATCATTTTGAAGACTCGAAAACATTTTTAAGAATGTTTGGAGAAATGCTGATTTAATGAAATAAATCAGTCCCGATATATTAGAAAATATCTGAATATTATTAAATAATATTCCCATAAGGATAATCTCTATATAAATAACTTGAAGTAGAAGTTGTAAAACTTATACTTGAAATGAGTGTTAAATAACCAAAGATATACTTATACGAAATTACGATCTTTATTTGAATAATCGAAAATAAGTTTGATTATCGAAATATTATTCTTTAATAAAATAAAGAATATTATTTAATAAAAGAAGCGGAGTCATAAGTCCTCGAATGAATATTCAAAATAATATTCATTTAATAAAATAAGCGGAGTCATAAGTCCTCGAATGAATATTCAAAATAATATTCATTAAATAAAATAAAGTTATCGAATAAACCTTATTCGATTAATAGTTTTGAAAACTATATCTACATATATATATAAATATATATATTATACTCGGGAACATCGACTCCCGATTTAGAAAATGTTCACCTTTGGGTCCCCTATGCTAAGGGTATACGCAACTACTGCTTATCTCTAGCATAGGTATTATGCAACTAATAAGCATTTGAACTAACAGATATATAAATCAAGAATACGAAATAGGCATGCATATATACCATATCACATGCTCCAATATATCGCAAGAATTTGCTAATAACAAATATGCATTTATCACAAGATCATGCATATACACATATACATCACAACAACAGTTATACGGGTAGAAAACTTGCCTGAGCGACTGGGGGTTACAAATGGCTCGAGACGAGTCTGGTAACCTATAAACAACATATAAGTTGGAATTAAACCAAAGTCACTTATAAATCTATACTTTAACCAATTTAGACTCTAACACTCGCTTTGCGCTTAACGATTCACTTAAGTCGCTCGAGTACCTTCGGCTCCACCATTTTTAATAAATTAACCATTACGAGTTTTAAGGCGATTCTTTCGCAAGTGCCTTACCAACTGCCTATTACACTTTACATAATTATTTCATACTCCAATTAGTCTTTTAAGGTATTTAACCAAGGTTTCAAGGTAAGGCGAGGGGAAACGTTTCGTTCGCGAAACGCCGTTACTTAAAACGGTCGTTTCTCCTAAACCGTACATCGGAATCAAACGAACCACATATCAAAACGAAGCTCGTAACATGAACTATCTAAACATGGCAATGGTGAAAACCTAGAAGTGAGTTCACGGGTCCTAATGTTAATAGCAAAAACAGTTTAAAGTAAATCGGGCATTACGACGGCTATGTTTACGCGATTTCCCAAATTTATACCATTCCAAATCAACCACCAAGCAATTCCAATTCATTCATACAACCAAAATCCATCCATATCACACTACAACAGCCCCAACACCTCAAGTTATCCAATTTATGTTATTTTCAACATGAATTTAAAACAATACTTAAGTCCTTTACTAATCAACAAGATTCGACATTCAATTCACTACAACTCCAACCCAAACTCTAAACCTACAAGCATCAAGCTACTCTTTTACCATAAAAATCAAAATCATCCTAATATACAAAGTAAATCTAGGGTTTGGAGATGTTATACCTTCCTTGAAGTGATTTGAGTAGCTAGAAAGCCTTAAGAAGCCTTGAGATGTCTTAGGGATGCTTGGATCTTAAAGGAAAAACAAGAAAAATCAAGTTAAAAATCTTGAAATCACTATTCATTATCTTCTTCATTGATTTCTTGGAGAAGATTGTGAATTATTTGGAGGCTTAAACTTATAGGATAGCTATATCTATGCATAAGGAGTACTAGATAATTATCTTACCAATTAAGGAAGCTTGGAACTTGAATTTTGAAATTCTTCTTCTTGAAATGGAGAGAAAAGCCGAGAGCAATGGTTGGAGAAATGAAATGATTTTGTGTTTGTGATTTTTTTAGCTTAGCTTGGTTGTTTTTGATTAGATTTTGGTTAATTACCTTATTAACCTTGAACTTTGTGTGGTTATCATTCATCCACACCTCCTTCCCTCCTATGTCATGCTTATGTCACCTTGTGATGTCATCATCCCTTACTTGCCCTCTTCTTATTGGTTGGATGACCTCATCATCCCTAACCTCCTTGATTAACTTCCTAATTGTTTGCCTAATGACCGCTGATCTGTTATACGGTTCGCTTAACTTTCGTTCTCGTTTCTCGTTTGAGGGATCATACCCGGGATCTTATTACTTGGGTTTCCTTAACCTTTCTCAATACATTATATTCCTTCTATGATCCTCTCTTATAATCCTTTAATTTAAATCCTTTTTATCCTGTTACCTTATACTCAATTCTTTCTGTATCTAGTGGATTTCCGGGAAAAATCAAAGTGTTCGGAATTGGATTCTGACGATCTTTACATACACTTATATACAATATAGAGTACCAATAAAATCTCAGAATATCCATATAAGAACCCCTACATAGTGTGGCATTAAAAAGTTTTCTTGTTCCGAAATATCAGCAAAAACACTATTCATAAGGGTTACAAAAAGTTCAAAATTTTGGGGTTATTACAAGTGTGGTGATGACGAATATAGGGATGTTTAAGTCCTAGTGAATTGATTTGCATGCCAGAAACAAATATTTTCACAAAGTCTTATAGGGTTGCCTTTGATCTAGATCATGATCATACTTGTTTGTTGTTGAGGTTTAATCACTTTGTTATATTTAGAATTTGTGATATTCTCGTAATGACGTAAAAACACTAATTTTTTTTATCTGGAGAAAAACTTGGATTTCATTGCTAGTTGTTGTAAGGCTAGGCGTCAAATGGCTAGTAGCCGGCTCATATTTTTATGAGTAGTCTAGGGTTGAATGAGATGGAGCGAAACACACTCATTCAGAAATTATTGAAAAAAAAGAAAAGAAAGAAAAAAGAAAAAAAAAGTATGTGTTTATGCATAATTGATCAAGAGTGAGCTCTTTAATACTCGAGTTATTAAGTTCTAGGGGACTTTGTGACTAGTGACCTAAGGCTTTTATAGTCTGGGATCCGCTAACCTAACGCTCGCTATATGGGTATTATTGCATAAGTGTTTTGGGACCTCATTCATTGTACGATCAAATAAGCATCTTTGCTATGTGTTCAATAATAGTGTGAATCCTTGTATAACTCTAGTAGAAAGGAGGTGTTGTGAGTCATAATGCGTTTATTGTCTATTCTGTTTATAAACTTTTGATTGTTTTGATGATAGATAAGTTATAGTTATTCATCTAGTATCGAGAGTATATCTGTTAAGCATCCACACACGCACGTTTCTGGTTTGTGAGTTGGTTTGTGGGATTTATTCGAACTCTGTTTAAATTCATTGTATTCTTAGAGGTATTGGCTTATTCATTTGGTTATGGTTATTCAAAGGGGATCTATTGCATTATCATTTAGTTGCATTCACGTAGTTGCATTCATGCATTAGGTTTGTTTTATAGTTTTGAGTTTGTTTATGCTTGAGGACAAGCATCGATTCAAGTTTGGGGGTGTGATAAGTGGATTTTATATCCACTTGGAACGCTTTATTATAAGCTTAAATTGGTGTTTTGGAGTCAAGTTGTTGGTATTTTGATGTGTTTTTGTGTTATTGCATTTCAGGTATCAGTTATATGAAGAAAAGAGCTTTTAAAGGAAATATGATAAAAAGTGATCAGAATTGGAAGCCAAGGCCATTGTCAAGTTGTAGATAATCTCAATAGCTTCGCGTGGGCAGTTGAATCGCCTAATTCTGACGAGTAGAACTCAAGTTATGGCCAAAACAAGATTCATCAGAAATTTTTCCAGACAGGAGCTGAGCGCCCGCCCAGAGAGCTGAGCAGCCGCCCAGAGAGCTGAGTGCCCGCCCGGAGAGCTGAGCGTCCGCCCAAGGCGCGGCTGGTTGATGATTTCGCTGAAAAAGCTTTTTTTGAGTGGAATTTGACGATTTTAAGGGTCCAGGTCCACTAGGGGCGTAAATATACTTAAAAAAAGGGTTTTCATCATCCGGAAAGATTGGGATACCAAGGAGAAGACCTAGAAGCACAGAACAACTCTGAAAAAGAAGATCTTGTTTTCAACTTGTGATTCTTTGAATTAGTTGTAACTTTGGATGCTCATTTTCGTTCTTGTTGAACCTAGATCTCGTTTATTCGTACTTTAATTATTATTCAGTTTATTAATACCTTGTTTTATACCATGCTTTCATTGGAACCCATGGTGACGATGAGTTCAATTACGGGCTAATCGTTATCGTGGGATTCTAGCGGATTTACTTATGGATTTCAATAATTAATTTGTTTTGATATCTTGGTGTGTGGTGATTGATCGATATTCTAGTTTTGGTTGTGCTTATTCATCTTATTGGGTAGCTAACATATAAAATAGCGTGTTAATCTCTATTGAATCGACATAATCCAAGTATTTGTGAATTTGCGAATTGACGTTGTTGACTGGAGTTGGTGATGAATTTTGGATTGTGATTGATTGTGTTGTGACTCGTATAAAAATGGTACCAAAAGGTGGTTAAAGGATGTTAAATTGCATGTATATGATGTTAACATGTCAATTGTACCAATATATGGTGGCAAGTGACTCTTATAGGGTGCAAAGTGACTCTTATAGTTCATCAAAAGCAATACCAGTGCCTAATAGCGTGTTAATCTTTATTGAAGCGTGTTAATCTCTAAAATTGGTAACTCTAACCGTTTTACTTGCCCTATGTAATCATTATGGATAACTTTTGCTTAAACTGTTATGTTGTCAAATTCTATAGACATATAGGGTCTCAATATAATTGGTGCCTATTTAGCTTCTATCTCTTTTGTGGATGTCTGGTAGAATGGTACTCCTGCAACGAAAGTTGGCGTTTATCAGTTTCATGTTATCTAATTAGTGTCATCACCATCACATGCTAAGGTTAAGAACAAAAAGGCTATTGAATGAAGTATTTAGTGAAGTTAGAATCCCATGTTTGTCATATATAGTAATTCAATCTCAATTCTCTTAGTTAATGTTATTTAGTATAATCTCTTAGTTTAATAAAAACCCAATTTATTATTTGTCTTAGCATTGAGTGATAATCATACATTATTGCATAGGTGCATAAATTGAACTTAACCTAAACCAGTCTCTGTGGGAACGAATCTGATTTATATCTTATACTACTTGTGAACGCGTATACTTGCGTTAATATTAGCGCGTATTTTCGCCCTAAGATCAGCCAAGAGCACATGCCAATAGGGTTAAGGGGCACTAGCTCACCCCAAACTTATGCCAGAAAGAAGAAATCCTAACAAACTGGGGATACACAGGGTGCACACACAGTGCCTACTGTAGTTAAAGACTCAGTACATGCACGATCACAAAGTCAGCTTGATGTGGCTCCAACAAATGTGGAGTCACAACCAATATCTTTAATTATAGAAGCACCTAATACACCAAATTCACCCACACACTCACTGGATGTAGATATGATTCATACATCAGTTCCAAATTCTCCATCTTTAACTCTCTTGGAGAAGCCAAAAATCCAAGCAAGTGAGCATCATCTTTTAGATGATTTGTTGGCTCACTTGCCTTTTTTCTGAGTCTACTGAAACATCTGTGCAAAATCTCAAATCAATCCCCACGGATTCAACAACAGTCTCTACTCCAAACCCATTTATTTCTTCTATTTCGACGGATATTGTTCATCCGTTGACAAGTGATTGTCCTTCGACGGATGTGCTTAACAGCAGTCATCCGTTGACACTTAAAACTACTGCTTCAACGGATGTTTCTCATCCGTTGACAGTCACTGCACCACCTCAAATCTCAACTATTGTCACAAGTGCAGATGACTTAGTAGTAGTACAATCACTCTTAGGACTGAAGGAAGATAGTGGTGACCTGAGTGAGAGGCTGAGTTACTCTCAGGCAAAATAAGAGGAAAAGAGTGAACAAATGCAGGCTATTTCTTCCAGCCTGGCAAAAGAGAGTGAGAGGAGTCCCACCTTAGTAGGTGAATTGTGAGGGTGTGAGGGTGGTAAGCCAAGGGGAGCCCTTGATGCAAGAACGGAGAGAAAATGAGAGAAATGCAGGTATAGGAGAAATAAGGATGGACATCATTGTTAGTGAGTCAATGAATGTCAGTGATGTAGCCAAAGAGAAACTATTTCAGCATGATCAAGCTGTCATAGATTCCATCTCTTTGGATGCTGAGACATTTACTCATCCTGTTACAACATATCAACTTTTGTCTGGACAGGGCAATAAGGATGCAGAAAAGATGCTTAACTTGGTGCATACAACTGCTTTAATGTAAAGAGCAAAGGATGTCATCTCAGCCATGTCTCCCACAACTGGTGATGATGTTGACTATGGAACTGATGAGTCTGAAGAGTTCTTTGGAGATGAAGATGGTGATGAAGAAGAGTTCATGGACATTGAAGGGGAAGCAGACCCTAGCTCTAGATCAAACATTCCACCTTGGGTGTTTTCTAAAGAGTGTGATGAACAACATTTCAAGATAACTTTTTTTTACATCATCCAACAGACACACACTGCTCTTCAAGCCACCACTAATGCTAGCACCAAGAAGCTTCTACAGGCACACCTCAACTCTCTACAACTACATCAAATACAAGCTCTTCAATACAATCAAGATGTCACTTCAATCAAAACAGAGATTGACCAAGTCAAGAAGAGTGTCTCTGAAAGATTGGATGCTACATTTCCAAATACAACAATGCTTGACATCAACAGACAATTAAGGAGGAATTCTAATCTTGCAACTAAAGTGGATTCCCTGGACACAAGACTGAAAGCAGTTGAAGCCTCTCTCACAGCTATTCATCTACATCAAGCACAACAAACTCAGTTACTTCAAAAGCTGGTGGTTGCACAAACTTCTACCTCCACTCTACTTGATGATAACAAAAAAGGGGAGAAAGATTCAACCATCCCAGTTAATCAAGAAGGGCCAACCAGTGAAGGGGAGCATGTGATAAATGTTCAAATCAGTCAAGTAATAGTTTCAGAAATTACTTTGCCAAAGCCACCAGTATTGGGCAGCATTGATCTGATCCAAATAGCAGCTGCTAAACTAAATTCAAACTCAAATCTCAATATGCTTGATGTTGCAGCTGTTGAGAAGGAATTGGATGACAAGTGGAGGAAAATAGGTGAAGAAATACAGAAGAAATTTGGTCAGATACAGAAACCAGACAAGATCTTTCATCACCACTCACAAGTCAAGCAAATCTCTGTGAATGAAATGAGTCTAGGTAGCTTGGAAAAGGGCCAACCTTCATGCATAAAGTCTCCAAAGGCCAATCTAGTTTTGAAGCCTAAGAAGAACTATCCAAAGTCATCAGACAAAAATCCTGTGGATCTTATGTTTGAGACACCAAGGCCAGATGAAAAGAAGTTGTTGGTAAGGTCAATTGCATTCTTCAAAGATCCAACTGATTCGATGCTGAAAAAAAGAATTGCCAAGATCTACAGGAATGGTAAGGAAATCTGTGTGGTGGCTGGACACCCTCAGTTTGTAGAAGCCAAGAAGGAAGAAAATGAAATAATTAAACAAAAAAAGAAGTAGGCTGCTCTAGATGTTAAGAAGCTCAAACAAAAGAAGAAGCAAGATGCTATCTTGGCCAAACTTTAAGCTGTAAAAACTACAACTGAGATTTCTGAGAAACCACATGTGATTACTGAAACTCAAGATCAGAAAATACTCAATGAACCTCAACAGACAAAGAAAACAAGATACAAGTAAAGAATCAAGAGAAAATTGGACTTTATTGATGAGAAATTGGAAGACTACATTCCTAAACAGTCTACAACTTCAACTCAAACATCCAAGCCCTCAATGGTACATGAGGAATTCAAGGTGGATCCAACAAAGAATTTTCATGGTGAGCCTATAATGCCCAAGGATGAGCCAATCGACTGGGAAAGTTTGCCAATTCCTGAATACAGTTTACCTATCTTCAATAAGCCAAAGAGAACAAAATCTAGAGCATTCAAGAAGGTCAAGCCTGTGACTCTCAGAACCAAAACTTTAGCCAAAACTCAACCAACTGTCAACAAGGGAGATCTACTATACATCTGTGACATCAAGGAATTTTTAGAAATAAATCTCTACTTGGATGAATTGGAAGAGGTAAGAGGAATTGATACTCACAGACATCTTCCTGAAAGACTAGTGTTTAAGTACAAGGGAGGGAAAAAGTTCACATGACCTCTTTACATGATTCTTCAATAAAGCCAATATGTATTGATAAAGATCTACTCGTCCTTCAAGAAAAACTTTGGATTTAATGTGACTGCAAGGAGATTATTCCTAAAGAAGATTGAAGATCTAATGAGTAATAAAGACAAAGATGCACTCCCAAAGACTCTATCAATTCCCTTTGTAGGAAATAGAGTGTATTTGAGGCCTTATTGGCTGATGGAATTCATGGATGACAAGGGTGTTAGAAGATTCTTCAGACTGGATGACCAATTGAGTATCTCTAGCAATGAGACTCTATTGGAAATGCAAGAAAAGCTGGATCTGTCAGATGCTGAAGAACTTGAATTCCACAGGCAGCTCCAAAATCAAATAGAGGAAAATAACAGGAAGCTAGGGAAGAAATCCAGACAATCAAGGAAACAGAAATCATTTGCTCAGACTAGATGAGCACCTTGATAATGATTATGAGAACTCTTTACACACTTTACTTTGTTCAATTTTCAATAAATTTGTAGCACTTATCAATTTTATCTACTATATTTCAATTTGTACATTTAGGGTGTTTTGTTATCATCAAGTTTCTCTTATTTTATGGCTACAATTCCAGTAGACATAAATTGGGGGAGATTGTTAGGAATATGTTGTGGACTTGATGATAAGTTGAACATAACACCTTAGTAGATTTAACTTAGTGATTTTGTAGCTTTCAACGGATGATCACTTTCACTATCCGTTGAAATAGTAGCTTATGTAAAATAAGTTTTGTAGCACATTTCTGCATACTTGTATAAGCTTAGTGAACTAGATTTCTGAGAAATGTTTAAGTCATGTTGACTACTAGATTGATATACAAGATAGGTTGGTCAATTGTAAATAGATGATGCCTTGAAATCCTGTATAAGTGAAATGGAGTTAACTGTCAAGAAAAGAGTCTCAACGGATAAGTTACAAAGCTTCAACGGATGTTCAGTCAAGCTTCAACGGATGCTCAGATAAAAATTCAACGGATGATCTATAAAAATTCAACGGATGATCAACCAAAGTATCAACGGGTGATCAACTACAGCTACAACGGATGATTCAATGAAGTTCCAACGGATGTTCAAATTTAAAAGAGCTGTTATTAGTGACTTGACAGTCACATGCGTTGATTGTATGCAATTGGAATGTGGCAGCCTAATTACTAGTTTCAGAGAACAAAGAAGCATTATCATTTTCATGCAACTAAGAAGATAATCAAAGATGCTGGAATAGAGTAATGAAAAAGTATGAAGTTGGACTAGATATAATTTTGTTTTATTATCTTGTCTTATCGGTATGTAACTTGGTGATATATAAACCAAGTGTAGCAAGTAGAACAACTAACTAAGCAAGCACATCTTTCAGAGAGATTGATAAAGCTGTATTTGTTAAAAATTTCTCTGTAGTTTTGTTTGTTCAACTTGTAAGCAGCTGCGTGCTATTCAAAGCATCACAGAGTTCTCAATCTGATATATATATATATATATAGGGGAATGATCAAATACAAACTAAAATTAAAATAGAAATTAGGAACCAAACTAAGCCATTAGATCTACCTAACCTAATAGTTCCCCCTAAATCACCCCACCCAACTACTCTGCACCCTCCCACACCCAATTTCAGTTTTTCCCCTCCATTTTTAATTTGATTTTTCCCGTCAAACCGTAAGTTTTTTTTGAAATCCGATTTCACTCTATTTTTCTAGATCTCTCAACAATCGATTTGCATACCATATGTTTTTTCTTTCGAATTAGTTTTTTTTAAAAAAATTATTTGGTTTCTAGTTTCTATTCCAAATTGGTTTCTATTGGAGTAGCCCCCTATATATATATATATAGTGGATACTTTTAAATCCATCAGAAAGTTTTAAAACTTGTGTTTTATTACTTAGTATCTTTATTTCTATTATTCTTTCATTCCGCATTACTGTAAATCAAACACTGTTATATATATGTGTGTATATATATATATATATATTAATTTTGAACATTTTTAAAATCTCAAAAAGGAGCCAGAATCACATTCAACCCCCCTTCTGTAATTGTTGTTGTATTGTTAGGGAATAACAAAGTCTCATACTACTCAAATATATTAAAATATTACTTATTATCTACTATCATACTATAGTATAAATATTTATAAAATTTAATAATTATATGCATATAGTAGATGAATTTTAATTAGATATAATTCGTATACCAGTTTTCGTGATAAAAAGGATATTTAATTTAAATTAAACGGAAAGAAAAAATAAGATGTAGAAAATTAATTGATTTTTTTAATACAATAATAAATAGAAAATGATTATATTATTTTTTATGTAATATTAGATAGAATATGATTAGAGTTTCAACCAATTATAAACATAAAATGATTTCATTGTTTTACTATTAATAAAACATCAGAATATGATATAATGATACAATCATAAAATATTATTAGATATTATTATATATATTGCTATATAATATACGTCCCAAAAAAATATAATTCAATTCAACATCCATATATTTCTCAATATATATTGTATTTTTGTTACAACAATATTGTTAACATTGAAGTTAATAGTGTGTGTATATATATATTAAAATTTTAAATTTTTTAAAAATAAAAAAAGTAAATTATAGAAAATCATGCATATGACACGATTATAAACTAGTATTTTAAAAAACTCACACGGTATCAAAAAAAAAAAACTCACACTATTAAAATTTTGTTGATATTAAGATGTTCGTTTAAGAAATTAAATATAACATAATTGTAGTTCTGGCTTTATTGTTATTGAGTATTTTAATTATTTAAACTAACAAGGTATATGGCATACGGGTCTAAGAGAAATTATTTAAACCGATTAAAAATATATTATTTTTTCTGATATTGAAATATTTTATTATTTTATTAATAACAATATGAAAAACATTGAATCGATTTGATCACGTATATTATGTTTTCTGAATGGAACTAACAATAAATTTTTTTCGAAACAAATATTAAGTAAAATATAATTGGTGTAATCCGATAAATATAATATTTGTATATTTCATTATTTATAGCATGATGAAAGAATTACATCGATATTTTTATTTAATTTAAAACTCAAAATTAATAAAAGATAAAAACTTGTTAGAATTATAAAATTACGATGTTTGTGCAACTAGAGCTTAATAACAATTAAAACATATAGTTTTATTAAAACATAACATGTAATTGTAAGAATATAGGTGTGAAATTCAAAAAGCTTAATTTTGTTGCTAAATTATTGTTAATGAACAATTTTTCTTATCAATAAAAGGTTAATAGATTAAGATTATATTGGTTATTAGGACGTCTAGATTTTGATGTTGAAAAATACTGAAAAATTAAACATGAAAATTGACAAAAATATAGCGAACCTTGTGACTTGTATACTCTTATTTGAAAGACGTACTTTATTAGAAAAAATTTACATGACATAAATTGTTTAATTATTTGTATTTTTATAAAAACAAAATCAATTAATTTTTAATTTTTAAGAATAAATAAAAAAATTGAAATCAAATACACATGATATATATATTTTTTTATTATATTCAAATTATGAAACACATTGATATCAAATTTGTCAAAATTAATAGAATGTTCACATTATATTAAAATTATACGAAGAAAATTGAAATCCCTCTATTCATTCAATCGTTCATTGAACTAATAAATTACTCCACCCTCCCTCGGAAAAGAACCATCATTATTTTACTTTTTAATTTCCCCACTTGATCATTCTAATAACACTTGCTCACTTCATCTCTAACCTTTTATCATAAATCAACTTTTTTTTTGAATTTTCTAAAATTACATGAAAAGTGTTGAAATCAAATATACCAAAAAAATATTTTTAAGATTATTATACTAAATTTATGTGCACGGTATTGATATCCAATATGTAGAAATAAATATTTTTTTCAGATATTAAATTATATAAGAAATATATTGGAATCACTTTTGCCAACGACGAATGCCCGTAATTTTTCAACAACCCGCATATTTTTATAAGATCACTACAAAGCACTAAAGCTTTTTAAAAAAAAATAATCATTATTTTCAGATTAACTCATCATCACCATTCTCTCACAATCAACTCATTTGATTCCACCATCATTTACTCAATTACCTCTAGCTAGAGCTGTTAACGAACCGAGGTATTCGTAAATAAATTCGAACTCAGCTCGATTCGGCTCGATTCGTTAAGAGTTCGAATTCAAACTTGAAAATTTGTGCATTAGATTTAACGAGTTTGAGCCGAGTTAAAGCATGTGTGGCTCGAGTTCGGCTCGAATTGGTTCTGCTCGAACTATGCTCGTTAAATCCCGGAAAAAATATAAATATATTCTATTTTTTGATCATTTTTATGAGTGTGCATTTTATCTTAATAATGTCCCTATATTTTGGTTATTTATATTTATTTGGTTTTATTTAATAAAAAGTGATGTTGTATTATAGGTATCACAGTTAAAGAAAGGTTTGGAGTTTACAAAATCAAATTTGGAGTTTAATTTGATATAGATCGGATTTTATGGGCCAACTGTGTAGTATACACTGTTTGGGTCATATATGGAGATCTAGAAGTACGATTCTGACGATTTAACAGTCCACAGAAAACCTATGAGAAGAGCTTTATTTTAAAAATAGTGTTGAATTATTCTGCTTATCTTATATATTTATATAACACGTAACATATAATAGGTTACACCTTTATACACTTTATATCATCAATTAACTCAATACTTTACACATAACAATTAGCAAGTAATCACATATTCACGTAATCCGACACCAAAACTCATTAAATCATATCAATTATACTTCTTATACATATCCTTATACTTTCTTTTCGAAAATCGAGCATGACGTATTCGTATCTACGTCTACCCTTATCATATCAACCAATCCACAACAATTAATTATAGTCGAGTATTCATAATCACTTTTAACATTTGACTCTTAACACAAATCAAGAATCTAAACTCTATACGATTAACAACTATTGACTTAACATAAAGAATCAAACTTCAATGCAAGACTCGAACCCTTAGTTCTTTAAAACCTAATACAAATCCTTGCAATCATCTTAACAATAAACACATATCACTTTGCATGCAAATCGAATTTAGCATATTCATCTCATATAACACATAATCTCGTTAATATATAATTCGGATTCTTAAAATTATACAAACTACCATGCATATTTTATTATCGATCCCAAAATATGTGTAATCCTAAACATCCTTGAAACTATTCTTTTTCACCTTTTTTTATAAAAATTCGAACTAAAAGGGTTCCCTAATTCGACCAAACTCCAAAATTTTAACATACAAAAAGTTCCTAGATTCTACACAATCTTTAATCAATTGATATTAGACTTTTCAAGCATCAATCACCCTTAATAATCATCTCCGTACATTTTTATCAAAAATTCGAACCAAAACATGATAAAACAGAATGAAACTTTAGAAAATCAACATGCATCCATTTTTAATAACATGCATAAAGATTTTAGTTAGTATTTACTCAACCAATCATATAATCAACTTCCATTAATCATTCTATTCAAACTTATAAGCATAAACTTTGATTTAAAAACCAAAACACAAGCAAGCACTAAACAAGTAACATGCACTTTATATTTCATCTTCTTTACACTAAATCAAATGGAAGATCAACTTAAACAAACCCACCGGCTCCCATTTGGTCATGGCCGGTGGTGGTCGAGTTCGAAGGTGCCCATGCAAGGGTCTTCCTTCGAATTTTAGACCTCTAAGCCACATAAAACGAATATACTATACACTCTTTTGAACCCACATCAAGAAATTATACTTTTCTTGAATAGATTCTAAGAGAAGGTTTTGTAAAACTTGATCAAAAACTTACATGGAAAGGGTGTAGTGATAGAGGATTAGAAAAGATGAAGATTGGTGGTAAAATCTTTGAAAACTAACTAGTACTTGATGTTGCATGTAAGAGAGAGAGAGAGAGAGAGAGAGAGAGAGAGAGAGAGAGAGAGAGGAAAGGAGACGGGGTGGAAGAAAAGAAAAGGGGGAGGGAGTGGGTGTATATATATACACTAAGGGCATAAAAGTAATTAACAAATCCACCTCTTTCCTTTTCTACTTTTATTTATGCAAAAACATAATAAATGTAATTGTTTATTTCCACACGAGGTGCAAATAGCTGAACTTTTATTTTTATAAAGTAAAATATAAAATTAGCTTTTCACCCCTATTTTAAAATAAATTTTTGAGCAACCGGTTCTATTAATATATATTTTACATATAAATCTCCAATAATAACAATAAGTTTTTAAAAATCATTTTAAAATATCAAAATACCAAAATAAGTCCAAATATTATTTTTAGAAAGTCTCTGGGACTGTTTCAGAGATAATAAGACAAATTTCACACCTTGATCATATTTCAATAATTTTATAAAAATGTATAAGGATCAATTAATCTTTATTTTAATCAAACAAATCCTCTGAAAAATATTTAAAAACTTGTGTATCATAGATTCATATTCGGAACTTTAGAATAACATATATTTATCCAATAACATTAAACATATTTCACATTGGTATACTCAAACACATTATTCCCCTTTTAATAGTTGATTTCACGAGCAATAGTTACCCGATAATTCAAATAGCGATATAACGTTTTCAATTTCGAATCCAAATCACAGAAACACACAGCGGACGCCACATTTACCATAACTTATTATAATCCACAATTTTATTATTCTTAATCCTTCTCTTTTAATCCATCATTTGAATAACAGGTCCCATTCTACCTGACGGCTCGACAACCGTAACTTAACCTTTTTCGCTAACTCATCAAACTGGAACGAGGCTTTACTCGTTTCTTATTAATATTTCACAAAAATTCACATAAACCACAAAATTATATAACTTAATATTATATACTCATAATTCCGCATAATCCACAATTATAACACAAAACTGTATTTTATAAATATTTGGCGAAAATCCCAGTCATTACATCCTTCTTCAAATTTTAATTCCAATAATTTTTTATGTCATTGTCGGTCCTTCAAGGAAGATAATGAGTTATACTGGCTCATCTATAATCTATGCTCAAATGAAATTAACAATTAACAATATTGATATAATTCAAAGTTATATATGAAAAAAAAATTCTAAACTTTTTATTAAATAAACATTAAATTGTCTTCTCATAAATTCATAATTAAATATATAAATGCCTGATAAATTTAATTAATTGATTATAATAATTAAATTAAAAAATAATGGGTAAAAAATCAATGTAGAAAGTCAGTAAATTAGTGAAAAAATTCATATTTAATTCTTAAAATTGCCTGAAGTTGGACAATCTTTCTGTCTTACTCAGTTGTGAAATTGCCCCTTTAATACCGTGCCTACGATAATTCACTTAGCCAAGTCTGCAACTCTTTTCGCTTCTGTTTAAACCTATAATATCATCATTAGACGGCTAATTAATCAATACACATGAAAATATGAAATAATTTTTAGAATATATGCATGTACATACGGAAAAAATACTGATGAAATGAAATGCATTAATTTATTAAGTAAAAGAAACAAAAATATTAAGTGTAGAACCAATGTACAATTACCTAGACCATGAATAAGGTCCTCTTAAGTTCATGGACCTTTATTTATCTTTCCTCCCATTTTTCCCTTTATCGTATAAGTCCCCGTCATATTGTAAATACATTACATCAAATATTTAATTTAGACGTCGACCATAGATAAGGTTATATTCAGAAGTTCATGAACCTTTCTTCATCTCTCTTCCCTCTTTTCATATAAATGCTTATCATGTGTAATCACTTTGCATCAAGTGTTTACTCTAAACACAAGAAAATATATATGGATCGAGAAAAAAAGTAAAACAATGATGCATGCTTGGCTAATGCCTTTAGCAAAACCTTTTCGAATTGCGTAAAGTGATCCTTGTAATGCCGGGATATGTGTTAGGTCACACACACACACACTGTAGAGGGGGTGAATACAGTGTATAGTACACTCAAATCGAACTTTAAGAACTTAAGTAACAGAAAACAAACTTTATTGAAACAATAAACTCTGTTACAGTATGGAACTGTTACCTCTCAGTGACGAACAAATATCACGAGAGCTGCTAGGGTTACAATGAATAATCTTCTCTAATGATGATACACTTATAGTGTAAACCCTATGTCTGTGTTTATATACTACACAGTTACAAGATAATCGCTAATTGATATGGAATATAATTCTGCTTCCTAAAATATATCAATCAGATATCTTTTCTTGCAAGTATTCCATTCTTTACAGAATTCCTTCTTCATGCATATCTCTTATTATGTTTATCTTGATCTTCTTTCTTTTAATCAGCTATTGTCCTTATCTGATTGTCCTTCAGCACTTAAGTTCTGATATTTATCTTCTGATGATTATCTCCTGATAACATAAGTACTGATATCCTTAAGTCCTGACTTCCAGTATAAGTACTGATCAACAGTTAAGTACTGATTTATCCTGTTCAAGTAAGATCTGAAAGCTAAACATAAAACATATTAGCCATGACATTATCAAATATATCTAACAATCTCCCCCAACTTGTAAATTAACATAATATACAAGTTTAACAGATATTTGATGATGTCAAAAACATTAAGTACAAATGCATGAGAATTAGATTAGATAACTATAACTTACAGTCCTTAAAGCTTTTACCAATTTCAACTTCTGATAACAACTTCAGTCTGTATAAATATCAGTATTTAAGCAGTTGTAGATCTTCGACTTGGCTTCATCATTTTCGATCTCTCTGATGTCAGGAGTTATTCTGAGATAGTTCTTCAACAAACATTTCTCAGCATATCTTAGTTCATCAATCATTCTCCTTTTGACATCTTTAAGCTCTGCAGTATCTTCACCAGTTTGAAAGATTGCAGCTCTGAGATCATTGATCTTTGCTTTTCTCAACTCCTGATCTAGTCTTATGACATAAGCTTTGTCAGACTCCAGATTGAATTCAAGTCCCTTAATACCAAGATATGTTCTGATCTGTGCAGTATTAGGCTTCATATCAACAATATCACCATTGTGATCTCTGTACTTTGGAACATATATGCTGTCAGACTTAACATAATAAAGCCTTTTCTGTCTCTGAATCTGTTCTTTTAAGTAGTTTGCAGTAGTCTCTGTTATTCTGTCATCCACTTGAAGTAAGAAAAGTACATGCTCCAATTCTTCAAAATACTTTAATGGAATGGTATTTTGTCTTATATGATAAACCCTACCATCTGTCATGAAATATAACATGATGTATTCTTTCAAGTAGGTATGGTAAACCATCTGTACAGATTCCAGTTGATTCAATCTCTCAGGAGTTGCTCCAATACCTGGTTCACTCAAGGAAGTTGGATCATTGGTAGTGTTGTGTACTCTTCTTTCATCAGCACTTCCCAATCCAGTTTTATCTCTAGCTTCCTTTCCAGTAACTACTCTTGCTTCAAAACCACTTGCAGTAGTCTTCAAAGATTGAGTCTGTTTTGCTTTAGTGAATCCTGGTAAGAGTGTCTTTGACCTATTTTCTGATATCAAGTTAACTTGAGCTCTGTCAGAGGTTACTTGCTTCTTCTGAATATCAGAACTTACAATTTCTTGACTCTGAACAACTTGAGCCATGCCAGAGGTTGTTTTAAGAACTTTTCTTGAAGTCAGAGCAAGATCATCCCTTTCATCAGTAATTTCTTCTTCCTCAGGAGGTACATAAACCTTGATAGGTTCACCAACCTTTTCTTTACCCTTGGATCTTGGATCTATCTGTGGTTGTGATCTAGCCAACGTTGCTTCAGTATGTGTCCTTTCTTTGATCACAATGCCTTTGAGTTTTGGAAGTGAATTTTTACCAGAAGCTTCAGATTTAGATGTGACTTTCTCTGATTTAAGTCTAGCTTCTTCTTCCTTTAAACTTTCCAAGTCCAATCCTGGATTTTCTTGAAGAAATAACTGTCTTGACATTTCCTCATCAAGATCTAGAAGTTCTTCAGAACTTATCCTTTTACCAGCAGCAGAACTTATTCTTTTCCCAGTATCAGAACTTGTCCTGTGACTAGCTTGTCTTGATGTAAACCTTCTACCTTGACTATGACCGCTACCCCCATTCCAGAGTATCCTTGATCATCATTTCCATCATCCTTTCCTTGCAGTGTCTTGTTAGTGTCGCATTTGGACTTAATTACCTTCTCCCCCTTTTTGGCATCAGCAGGTAGTAAAAGAGAGATAAGTAATTCCACTGAGGATTGGATTTCAGTAAGTTGCGATTGCTGAGAAGCTTGATTTGTCAGAATGTCATCAATCTGAGCTTGTTGTTTCTCTTGAGTTTTCTCAATATAAGCAATCCTGTCAATGGTAGGTTGAAAGAACTTTTTCTTATCAATTTTCCAAACTTGTTCTTGTTTGATAAAGTTCTCCTGAATCTTGTGTAGCTCTGCATGAGTAGTTGAATGAAGACCTTGTAGATGTTTAATACTCAATGCAGTGACTCTAAGCTGGGTTTTTAAATCATCAGAATTTAACATTTCATCAGCTTTAGTCAAGTGCTCAGCAAGATGTATTGCAGTTGGAACACATGAAACTGAGTTCCATTCCTTAGTCCACTCCTGACCTATAGGAGTTTCACTCCAAGGTACTGGTGCATCCCCGGTAACAAACTTCTTTACCAGTTCAGACTTAGGAAGAGTCTGTTGAGGAGTATGTCTGGAAGGACCTGCTTCATCAACATCTACAGTTGGAGCAGCTTCACCAGTATCTCCAGCATTTGCAGCATCAGAACTTAAAGAATCAGTATCTTCTGATAAGACAACAGTGTGAGTAGCAATGGAGGCTTCAGCATCCTCTAATTGCTGATCTGATACTAAGTTCTGATCAACAGCCATATCCTGATGCTCACCTAAAGTCTGATCATCAGCATCTTGATGCAGAGAAGGTGTTGTTGATAACTCTGGAGTTTGAACAACATCAGTAACAGGTGTTGTGGAAGGATTATTTGCTGTTGGAGCTTCTAAGAGAAATACTTAAGACACAACCAAGTGTTGAACATCAATATCAGCACTTGTGCCTGGATCAACAAGAGACACAGATGGTGAGTTAGCCTTGTCAGATACAGCTTCCTGAGATGGAGTTGATGGAGAAGAAGTGACTGGAGCAAATTCCTTGTCTTGTGAGATCAGAGATTCCTGATCCCCTTCCTTAGCTGCTTCCTCTTCATCATCTGAAACTGGTCTTTGTGCCCTCTGTTTCTTGTACTTCCTTGTTGATTTGGATTCCTTGGGAGTTTTAGGAACTATCATTCGTCTAAGCCTCTTGAGAAGCCTAGAACCCCCAATTTTAGAATCCTTCTGAGAAATCTCTTTCTCAGCTTCAGAAACAACAGGTTCTCTAGAAGAAACCTGTTCCTCAGAATCAGATTCATCTCTCAATACAATCCTCCTTCTCTTTTGAGATGTTTAAGGAACATTCTTTGTCCTCTTTGGCTTGGAAGATGAAGGCTTCACAGTAGGTGCTGAAGATGAAGGTTGAGCAGTCTGTGAAGTGGAGAGATAGGATTTGAGATATGTTCTGAGGGTAGGTTGAGTAGAATGAGAGGTAGGTACTGAGGTTGATGGATTTTGGGTGTTTGGAGTTGGTTGGACATCAGAGTAAACAGATCTATAAGTATCAGGATCAGCATTTACCAGGATCTGTTTTACAGACTTAGGAATCTGTAATGGTCTAACCACTTTTTTCTTAGTATCAGCATTTACCAGGTCATTAAAGTATCGTTTTGCAACCTTAAAATGTGGGGTTTGAGTGCTGACTAAATGAGGTTCATCAGTACAATAAGTGTAAATAAGTTGACAGAATCTAGCAAAATAAACAACATCTCGATCCTCTGTCATCCTATCCCCAATAAAACCAATTATTCCAGTTGCAAAATCAAAATGAGTTTGATGAATAATAACATACCCTATGTGTTGACGCAGAATTGGGATAGCATCAAAATTTGAACATTTGTTCCCAAAAGCTTTGGTGATGCAATCAAAGAAGAAACTCCATTCTCTTCTGATATTAGCCCGTTTCAACTGTCCAAGTTTCGTCAGACTCTTTTCATATCCCAATTCAGCCATTAACTCCCGAAGGGCTGAGTCCTCTGGAATTAAGAAAGTACAATCTTCTGGAAGATGTAAAGCCCTGCGTACTGTACCAGGAGTGACTACAAAGGATGAATCACCCACTTGGAAGATAATGCTGGGAGTTCCACGTTGACCGCCATCATCAAAAAGTCCAGTCCTCCAAAACCTCAGAACTTGTTGGCTTGAAAAGAATTCAGGCTGTGTTAATGCATACCCAACCTCACTATGTGCAAGAAGATCTTGCACAAAGTGCAATTCAGATGGAGCTTCAGTGTGATCAAGAACTGTAGCATAGTTGTTGGGGATAAACTTAGCTCCATCAATGATTAAATCCTTTGGTGCCATGTGAAAAAAAATGAGATTCAAGTATGCCTGTTAGGTGTTTGAGATAATGTCTGTATGAAAAACAAACGTGAGAAATAAAGAGAAAGAGAGTAAAAGTAAGGAGAGAGATAAAATATGAAGAAAATAAAAGATTAAAGAAATCTTCTCTCTGTTGTACTTATACGCTGAACAAAAATGTTACCGTTGGACACCTGTCAGACATGCAGTAATAACGGACAGTTACTGGGCTCGAGAAAACAGGAATCATTACTTACCCATTTGCCTAGTTTCAAGGAAAAACCGTTCTATTTATCAAGAGAAACAGTTTTAATTCAAAATTTAAACCGTTAGCACTGATTGAATTATTTTTCACTGCATCATTAATATTCTGAAAATACATCATATGAAAATGACCAAGATAAATTAGATAAGTAAGTGCTGAAAATGAATCAGAACTTAATATAAAACAAAATTTATATGGTCATCAGAATATCAATCAGGATTTATCAACACAAGATAAAATAACTCAGAGACAAAATCTTGAAGTAAAAACAACTTTCATTAATATATCAAGACAATACATTTATGAAATGGAAATTACATCAATACTTATACAAGATTTTCCCTAAGCTTCTAAACCTAACATCAACAGCCTTAGTCCTAGCTAAGAAGCCTGACAAAGCTGATGATGAAGAAAAATAGGAAGAAGACGAGATTAAGTCATTTTCTTCTTCCTACTCTCGACAAACAGAATGATTCGCTCTTGCTGGCGGAGAGCTTCCAGCCTTTCCTCCTCCAATCGCTCCAGATAGCGATGGTAGTCCATATAGAAGAACAGAAGGTGTGTCAGTACCTCATGTGGTACAGAGTCCCATATCTCCTCAGGAATGGCTGTGACATGCCATTCCTGCTGCCACTCGGCACAGCTTAGCTCCATATTAAAGTTTTGGTAGTTCAAAAACATGTTGTATCTGACCATTGTGTTTTTGAAAGAAGAAGTATGAAGATAAGTATGTGAGAAGAATTTGATGGAAAGACTGATGTGAAGTGGCTGCTTATATAGGCAAGAGAATGCCAGGAGACGCAAAGAAATTGAATGCTGACAGGTAGAATTAATTCTACCTCGTCTCCCTAGACTTTGAAAAAGAATAACATTCATTGGAGAGAGGAATCATGGTTTAAACCGCACAAGAAACAAGAAACAGTGGACTGTTTAAGTACGAATACCATTAATCCTAATCATAGTGACTATTAATCTTCCACTTCAACATATTTTAGTTCGAACTGAGACTGTTATCAAATTTTATTCACAGATAAGCCAAGTAAAGGATTAGACTGAGAAATCAGAACTTAGACCTATACCAGAACTTAACAGTCATCAGAACATAAGTTCTTAACTCGAAAAAGGAATGCCCATCATAGTAAATCCTCATACAAGTTCTGAGTTATAGACTTCAGAACTTAATCATCAGAACGTGTAACTAGAACTTGTCCTCAGAATTAGTGCAATAATGACACAATGACTGTTTATCTAAAATAACATAGACCACCACAGAAATTTTCATCATTCAGATGGAGTGATTAGTGTGTGCATTAAGCTAAATAACAGACAAAGAGTAAAGTCTGATTCACTTCAGTACATCTTAAAAATAAGGCATAACTAAAATTTTGCTAAAGAGCTGTCATTGTCCTGAAACCTACTGATGAATGAGTTCATGCTTGAGTCCACCTCAACTGTTTTGTGCTAATTTTATGCATCTTTTGAAATTCTATTTTACAGTGGCTTCTCAGTGTAAGTGAGTCACGACTATTTATCAGAATTTATGCTATTATCAGAGTGTTTCTCCAGTAATCATAGAGTGTGAAAAGTCACCAAGAAAATATTTTGCTTTTCTAATGCATATCTACTTAATACCAGCAATGCACTTGGGTCGTCCCTTCCACATTTTTACTCTAGATCTCAAAGGAGTACCTGATTTTATTCTTTGATCTTTTTGCTTTTTCTTTTGATAAGTGAGGTTTATCAGCACTTAGTACATTCAGCAGTTTTACTAGTATCAGAACTTAACAGATGAGTAGCATTATTCTAATTTGTGACTTAGTAATAAGATATACAAAGTAAACTTAACTAAGCTCAATTATCAGAATTTGCTAGAAACATATATCAGACAACAGTCAGTACTTAAAGACATTTATCAATTAAGCACAGAATACACAATGAGATTAATTCTGTAAATACTGAGCATAAAGTCTGATAACACAGAACAAGACTAAGCAGATTTAGAGAAAGAACCTGAAACCATTCCAAGTTCATTTACCAATCTTGTAAAAGTAGCTTCACACAGTGGTTTTGTGAAGATATCTGCTAGTTGTTGATCTGTGGGAACAAAATGCAATTCCACTGTACCTTCATCCACATGTTCCCTGATGAAGTGGTACCTGATGCTGATGTGCTTTGTCATTGAGTGTTGAACTGGATTACCTGTCATAGCAATAGCACTTTGATTATCACAGTAAATAGGGATTTTGAAATATGTTAACCCATAATCCAGTAACTGATTCTTCATCCAAAGAATCTATGCACAACAGCTTCCTGCAGCAATATACTCTGCTTCTGCAGTTGATGTGGAAATTGACTTTTGTTTCTTGCTGTACCAAGAAACCAATCTGCCTCCAAGAAATTGGCAGCTTCCACTTGTGCTTTTCCTGTCAATTTTGCAACCTGCAAAATCTGCATCTGAGTAACCTATTAGTTTAAAATCTGATTCTCTAGGATACCATAATCCCAGAGCAGCTGTTCCTTTATGATACTTAAAGATTCTTTTTACAGCTGTTAAGTGAGGTTCTCTTGGATCTGCTTGAAATCTTGCACAAAGACAGGTAGCATACATGATATCAGGTCTACTAGCAGTTAGATAGAGTAGAGAGCCAATCATACCTCTGTAGTCAGTAATATCTACTGATTTACCGGTATCCTTATCCAGTTTTGTCGCAGTGGCCATTGGAGTGGATGCACTAGAACAATCTTGCATTCCAAATTTCTTCAGCAAGTTTCTGGTGTACTTGGTTTGACAAATAAAAGTGCCTTCCTCATTCTGCTTGACTTGAAGGCCCGGAAAATAGCTAAGTTCCCCCATCATACTCATCTGATAACTTGACTGCATTAGTTTGGCAAACTTTTTGCAAAGTTTGTCATTTGTAGATCCAAAAATGATATTATCAACATAAATCTGGACCAGAAGTAAGTCATTTCCATGGTTGAGGTAGAACAGTGTTTTGTCTATTGTCCCTCTGTTGAATCCACTTTCCAGAAGAAACTGAGCTAAAGTCTCATACCATGCTCTAGGAGCTTGCTTAAGTCCATAAAGTGCTTTATCAAGCCTGTAGACATAATCTGGATGTTTGGTATCTACAAAACCTGGAGGTTGTTCAACATATACCTCCTCCTCCAATTCTCCATTGAGAAAAGCACTTTTCACATCCATTTGAAAGACAGTAAACTTTTTGTGAGCAGCATAAGCCAAGAATATCCTTATGGCTTCTAACCTAGCAACTGGTGCAAATGTTTTATCATAATCAATTCCCTCATGTTGAGAATATCCTTTTGCAACCAGCCTTGCCTTATTCCTTGTAATTATGCCATCACTGTCAGTTTTGTTTCTGAATACCCACTTTGTACCAACAACAGATCTATTCTCTGGTCTTGGCACTGGGGTCCAGACTTTGTTTCTTTCAAATTCATTCAACTCTTCTTGCATTGCTTGCACCCAATCAGCATCTTGAAGAGCTTCTTCCACATTCTTTGGCTCAGTCTGAGAGAGAAAAGAATTGTAAAGACATTCATTTGAAGTACCTGTTCTAGTTTTGACACCTGCATCAGGATTTCCAATTATCAAATCAGGTGTATGTGATTTTGTCCACTTCCTTGCAGATGGAAGGTTTTCTCTAGAACTGGATGCTCCCCCATGATCCATGCTATTTTCAT
Source organism: Apium graveolens (assembly GCF_009905375.1). Taxonomy (NCBI): domain Eukaryota; kingdom Viridiplantae; phylum Streptophyta; class Magnoliopsida; order Apiales; family Apiaceae; genus Apium; species Apium graveolens. The sequence goes on from NC_133651.1 coordinate 21,189,325, forward strand.
TTTCATTTTCTGATGATCCCCCTGAAACTATGCTCTCTGAGTTGGATTCTTCAGTATTTAGATTTTCAGCACTATCAGAACTTGGCTTATCAGAACTTGACGAATCAGAACTTGAAGAGCCAGATGCATGTTCTGATGTTTCTTGAGATGTGGTAGAATCTTGAGTATGCTCCCCTGCATAGGTGCATCTTTCTTTGACGTAGTCTCCACAGTTTCAATAACATCAGAGTTTAATCCATCAGAGTTTACAGTATCAGGACTTAGACTGTCAGGATTTTCTGTATCAGAATTTGAGTCTTCATTTTCAAATCTCAGCTGATCATGGTCAATGAAATCTTCAAGACCAGTAATCTTTTTGTCATCAAAAGAGACATTGATAGATTTCATGACCACTTTTGTTCTCAAATTATAGACTCTGAAGGCTTTTGTGGAAAGTGGATATCCAACAAAGATTCCTTCATCAGCTTTTAGATCAAACTTTGATAGCTGTTCAGGATGAGTCTTGAGAACAAAACACTTGCATCCAAATACATGAAAATAATTCAGATTTGGCTTCTTTTTCTTCACCATCTCATATTGTGTTTTTCCATGCTTGTTAATGAGTGTTGCATTTTGAGTAAAACAAGCAGTCTGTACAGCTTCAGCCCATAAATAGGTTGGAAGCTTTGCTTCTTCAAGCATTGTACGTGCAGCTTCAATGAGAGTTCTATTCTTCCTTTCAACAACTCCATTTTGCTGTGGAGTTCCAGGAGCAGAAAATTCCTGCTTTATTCTATGGTTTTTGCAGAACTCTTCCATTATCAAATTCTTGAACTCAGTGCTATTATCACTCCTTAAAACTTTCACAGAATCTTTGACCATTTTATCCAGATGTTTGATATGATCAATCAAGGTTGATGCAGTTTCACTTTTTGTATGCAAGAACTACACCCATGTGTATCTGGTGAACTCATCCACTATGACCAACGCATACTTCTTCTTTGCAATAGACATGACATTTACTGGACCAAATAGATCAACATGTAGTAGATGATAAGGCTCAAGAATTGATGATTCAGTCTTGCTCTTGAATGAAGATTTTCTTTGTTTGGCTTTCTGACATGAATCACAAAGACCATCAGGAGCAAATACTGTGTTTGGCAATCCTCTCACAAGATCTTTCTTGACCAGTTCATTTATATTGTTGAAATTTAAATGAGAGAGTTTCTTATGCCAATTCCAGCTTTCTTCAATTGATGCTCTACTCATCAGACAGATTGCAGAACCATCAGTACTTGTTGAAAGCTTAGCTTCATAAATGTTACCACGCCTGTATCCTTTCAGAACAACTTTGCCTTTAGATTTACTCACAATTTTACAGTGTTCTTCAAAGAAATCAACATGATAACCTCTGTCACAGATTTGACTTATACTCAGTAGGTTGTGTTTAAGTCCTGAGACTAGAGCTACTTGTTTAATTATGACACTTCCAAGATTGATATTGCCATATCCCAATGTTTTTCCAATATTGCCATCTCCATAAGAAACACTTGGGCCAACTTTCTCCACAAAGTCTGATAGCAGGGCCTTATTTCCAGTCATATGTCCTGAACATCCACTGTCCAGAACTAGAATATTTTTCCTGTTGCCCTGCAATCACAAAGACCACTAATTATTAATTTTAAGGACCCAGACTTGCTTGGATCCTTTGGCCTTATTAAGTTTGTTAACATTTGCAGCGGATTTAGCATCAGAGTTTATGTTAACATTTTTCTTATCAGAACTTACACTATCAGACTTTGAATCAGAATTTACACTAGAAGGAACAATGGAAACTTTCTTCAAAAAAGGTTTTATTTGATAATAATCATAGTACAAGCTATGATATTCCTTACAAGTATAAATGGAATGCCATAAACTACCACAATGAAAACAAGGATTTTGTGGTTTGTATCTAACAGACTGACTCTTAACTCCTGATTTTGAAGGTAAGGAGTTAATATTCTTATTCTTCCTGCAAAAAGAAGCCAGATGGTTAGAACTTCCACAGTTATGACATGTTTTCCTAGGAGCATCAGGAACAGGTTTATAATCATTGCTTTTATTCATACCTTCCTTTCCATTCCTATTTTTCCTAGGTGATTTTACCTTGTTTGCATTCTTGACATCTTTCAGCTTATGCTTAAGCTGCTTCTTTGTCATTAAGCCTATGTTCACTTCAGCTGTCTTTTCCTGTTTTAGTTTATCAGAAGTTAATTTCTTTGTAACTTCTGATTTTTCATTTTCAGACTTTACAGTTACAAACTTAACAGGTTTTAACTTTGGCTTTTGCTTATCAACAGACTTAATTTCTTCAGTTCCTTTATCTTTCTTATCTTCTTCATAATCTAAGCCCTCTTTCCAGTTTCCACTACTTAGCAAATTTTGAGTTATTTTGCCAGAGTTAGTCCAAGTCTTGATAATCTCTCTTTCCTTTTCTAACTCAGTTTTTAGAGATTCATTTAATTTTAGCACTTCATTCCTAACATAAAAAGCATCATCTCTATCCTTCTGAGTTTGATGGAACATGACTAACTCTTTTTCTAAGAAATCATTTCTTTTCTTAAATGCAAGATTTTCAGAGGTTAATCTTTCACATGTTAAAGTTTGATCTCTATAACTAACAAACATGGTTTTAAGATATCTTCTCAACTCATTAATATCATCAGTATGAAAAGCATAAGTAGTCTGAGGTACCTTTGTTTCAGCAGCTTCAGAACTGCTCTCAGCACTTTCTTTATTAGCATTTGCCATCAATGCATAGTTTTCCTCACTTTCAGAGTCTGAGGTGTCTGTCCAGCTTTTCTGCTTTGTGACAAGAGCCTTGCCTTTGTCACCCTTTACCTTCTTGCAGTCAGGAGATATGTGGCCTTTCTCACCACAGTTATAGCATTTAACATTGGTGTAATCTCCTCTGTCAGACTTTCCTCCTCTGCCTTCAGATCTTCTGAAATTCTTCTTATCAGAACTTATGCCTTTCCTGGAAAACTTCTTTCCCTTCCTGAACTTCCTGTATGCAATCTTTGTGATTCCTTTCACCATAAGAGCACACAGCTCCATCATCTCCTCATCAGCATCAGTCTCAGGCAAGCTTTCAGAATCTGAGTCATCATCACTCTCAGAACTTGATGAATCAGTATCAGACTTTATGAAAAGAGATTTACCCTTGTCTTTTTTTGAGGAAGCTGCTTCGGGGAATTCTTCTTCAGCCTTAAGAGCAACTGTCCTTGACTTTCCTCCTTTCCTCTTGCTTCTTTGTTCCATCTCCAGCTCATGAGTCTTGAGCATTCCATAGATTTCGTCAAGAGTTGTTTCATCAAGATTGTAGTTGTCTCTTATTATCGTTGCCTTCAAATCCCAGCATTCAGGAAGAGCTAACAGGAACTTAAGGTTTGAATCTTCAAGATAATACTCTTTATCAACCAATGACAAATCATTCAAAAGTTTGACAAATCTATCATATAAATCATTCAATGACTCATTAGTCTTTGAGTCAAAGTGTTCATACTCTTGAGTGAGGATTGTCTTCCTGTTCTTCTTAATTATGTCAGTTCCCTGACACCTTGTTTCCAGAGCATCCCATATCTCCTTAGCAGTCTTGCAGTTGATTACCCTGTTTGACATTACATTATCAATGGCGCTATGCAGTAAGTGTCGTACCTTAGTATCCTTAGCAATTGATGCTATGTCTTCAGCAGTATAATCATTCTTATCTTTTGGTACGGTCTTTGCTGCTTCACCTGCAACTACAACAGCAAGCTTGGTTGGTTTGTGAGGGCCTTCCTTGATTCTATCAAGGTATTCTGGATCTGTTGCTTCCAGGAACATGGTCATCCTTACCTTCCATATGGGATATTCAGATGGTCTCAGTATGGGAACTCTGATGGTCTCATACCGACTCTGAATTTGTGTCTTTGGTGATTCCTCAGTTTTGGTAGGCTTAGTTGGAGTTTCTGTGTCCGACATGATTGTGTTTGGATCTTTAACTGTATGTATGTTAACAGATAGGCTCTGATACCAATTGTTAGGTCACACACACACTGTAGAGGGGGTGAATACAGTGTATAGTACACTCAAATTGAACTTTAAGAACTTAAGTAACAGAAAACAAACTTTATTGAAACAATAAACTCTGTTACAGTATGGAACTGTTACCTCTCAGTGATGAACAAATATCACGAGAGCTGCTAGGGTTACAATGAATAATCTTCTCTAATGATGATAACACTTATAGTGTAAACCCTATGTCTGTGTTTATATACTACACAGTTACAAGATAATTGCTAATTGATATGGAATATAATTTTGCTTCCTAAAATATATCAATCAGATATCTTTTCTTCCAAGTATTCCATTCTTTACAGAATTCCTTCTTCATGCATATCTCTTCTTATGTTTATCTTGATCTTCTTTCCTTTAATCAGCTACTGTCCTTATCTGATTGTCCTTCAGCTCTTAAGTTCTGATATTTATCTTCTGATGATTATCTCCTGATAACATAAGTACTGATATCCTTAAGTCCTGACTTCCAGTATAAGTACTGATCAACAGTTAAGTTTTGATTTATCCTATTCAAGTAAGATCTGAAAGCTAAACATAAAACATATTAGCCATGACATTATCAAATATATCTAACAATATGGATTCCCTCTTAATCTCTCCTTTTTTACGGACTCTTAGCTCTTAGGAAGAAGATTTCAAAAAAAAAGTCTTGCATGTGCGACATGATACGCTGCATTGAGCGAAGGACTTCCTAATAGGAGAAGTCTAAGCAGGTTAAAAATTGTAATATATAATTGGTGATGTCAAATATCACTGGAGATAACAATGTCGTTAGCATCTCTGACCAAAAAATGAAGCAAGCGAAGTGGACATCTGATCTGAGGAGGAGATCAATGAACTGTTATTCTTAGTAATCAGTTAAGCTTGGGGTAAACCCTAAGTAAGTTGTATTGTTATCTAAATTTGTATTTTGTACTTGTAACACTTAAAGTATGTAAAAATGCAAAGGAGCAGACTAGAGTCTTTTTCCTAAAACAGTATCAAGCCTAAAGATTCTATCTTGAAGAAGATCAAGAAGATCATGCCTCAGAAGAATTTTTGAAGAAGCTTGGAGTTGAATAAATCTGTTTGGAGAAAAATACTCTAAGTCAAGATCTCTACAAGTCACAGATTTAATGTTATAGAGAAGTCATTCGAGAACTCCAGAATGGCTTATCGAGAAGTCTTTCAAGTTGCAGAGAGTACCGACGGATGAGGAACATCCATCGGGATAATAGTTTGGCTAGTCGACGGATGACTGCTGTTAGGCACATCCGTCGGGATACAATCACTACTCGACGGATGAGCAATATCCATCGGGATAGAAGAAATGAATGAATTCAGAGTGGAGAAGTCAGGAAAGCTACTAGAGAACTCAGGAAAATATCGACAAGCAAAATTGAAGAACTGAAGATTGGAGATATCGACAAGTCATTCCTTCATTAGAGAACTTAGAGTTATCGACAAGTCTACATTCAGTAGAGAACTCTGAGTTATCGATAAGTCAAAGTGAAGATGTGAAGACTAGAGATTTTGACAAGCTGAAGACCTCTACAAACCAAACTCAATATAGAGTGCTAGAGATCTAGATAAGCCTATGTACTTATCGAAATGTCAAGTATTCTATTAATTTAAACTAGAGATCTCGAGGTACAGTCTCAAGGTACAGAATTGCAGATCAGTTCAATATCCAAGATAAATAATCAACAAACAATCCAACAACTAGATTGACAAGTCTACAAAAAGCAGCTTGAAGAGTGTGCACAATCAATGGCAAATATTAACTGACTGAGGAAGATTAAAGTAAACATGGGATGCTAAAGATATGCTAAGCCAGAAATGGAAGATTTGCTTTTCTATAAATAGAAATGACAAGTGACAGTTTAGAAAAGCTAATAACATGTTTATTATCCACTGTGTAAACCATCAGTTAACTAAGTTATAAAGTTAACACTGGTTCTTTAGTTAGTTGTAACAATTTAGACAAAAATTCTTGTAACACTCTCAAGAAGAAGCTGAGCTCTTTAACATTAAAGAGCTTAGAAATTGTGTAGCAAAATAGTCTTAATTTTAATATAAAATTAAGTGAGTTTTGAAGATCTGTGTTCTTTAGTTTCTGCAAGTCTAAATTCTGCATGAACACTTTTCAATACAAGATTTAGTTTACTTTGTTCAACCATTATCCTTCAAGAAAAGCCTAAAATCAGAAAAAACACATTCACCCCCCTCTGTGTGTGATTCATTACCTAACAAGTGGTATCAGAGCAAAATATGAAAGTAAACATATTCAAGATCTTGGAAGAACGAATACACAGAAAATCAGTAGCATCAAAATTTCTACCTTTGACAAAGCTAACTACACTCTTTGAAAAAAGAAAATGATGTTATTTATCAAGATGGCCAATCCACTCTACATTCAGATCCTCAAGAATGAACCCTTCATTCCTATAGTAAGAGTTGAGGAATCTACAGATGGAGACATGGTCATACCAGCTCATTATGCTCCAAAAGATCCTGCTGAGTATTCTGACCCTGAAAAGGAGAAAGTTTCCCTGGATAGCAGCTTGCAATTTATATTGATTGAGTCACTTGACAATGTGATGTACAACAATATTGTCAACTATGACACTGCCAAGAAAATATGGGAAAAGATTAAGATACACTGTGAAAGAACTAAGGAGGTTAGATTTAATCAAAAAAGGATACTGATTTCACAGTATGAGGGTTTCATGGCTAAGCCTAAGGAAAGCATTACTGATGTGTTTGAAAGATTCAATAAGCTGATAAATGACTTGCAACTTCATGACAAATACTATGAAGCTGAAGAGGTAAATCTAAAGTTCTTGCTTACTCTTCTTGATCATTTGGAACAGAAAATCTCAGCAATCAGGGAAGGGAGAGACTTAAGCAGAATAACTCTGGAATTTCTATATGAAATTCTCAAAACATATGAACTAGAGATGATTCAAAGGAAATCATTGATGAAAGGCATATGTTATAGCCTATTTGTTTATTCGAGGATTTAACTCAACTCAAATAAGAATGTAATAAGTAAATAGTGGATCTATCGTCAGAGAGATCTCACAGAGTAACATATGTCAAAGGATTAAGTAACATTGTTCATCTACAGACTTGATGACTTAATTCACTGGAAGAAGCTCAAGAAATTGATCAAGCCTCAGTGATATAAATCAAGATTGTGGATTTAATCAAGTGACAGAGATCTCGTCAGGGTATCAATTATTTACAAGGATTTAGTCTGAAGAAAATCAAGAGTATCAAGGTCAAGGCATGAAGAAACATCACGGAAGTTAGTCACTCATGAACCAGACAGTACATCGAGTGTCAACATTGAAGTGGTGGAATTGATTCATATATTTCAGTGATTTTCAGAAGATATACAGAAGAATGGATGCTGCTCAAGATTAGTTTTAATTCTCTATTAATTAATTAAGTCATATAATTTAATTAAGAAAATAAATTATATCTGCAAAGATTAATTTATTTGATTAATTGAGTTAATTGATTAATTAATTCTGAATTAATATTAAGAATTTTCAGAATTTAAATTGGTTAAAAATCTGTTTTAATTCAACAAGACAACTGATTGTATTAGTATGACAATCGGTATGACAATCAATAGTCATACCGAAAGTCATGCTAATTCAAAAGGATTGTCTTACCAGAATTGTTATAGGATTTAAATCTATTTATTTTCAGCAAAAACAATCTGATTGTCCTACCGAAAGTCTTGCTAGTTCATTCTGATTGTCTTGCTAGTTCTAAAAGATAGTCCTACCGAAAGTCTTGCTGAGCCAAAGAGATTGTCATGCCAGTTCATTTTCATTCGGTTGGTTGATAAAAGAAGCAGAAGCTGAACATTCATTTTAATCATACAGATTACAGCATTGAATATTCAACAGCAGAACACAGAACAAAAGAAACCTGCAGAGAAATTATTGCAAATTCACAGATCATTTATTTCTAGTATTTATTGTTAAATCCAATCCACTAGAAATACTTTTCTTGTTCTTGTGTAACTATCTAGCGGATCGAAATCCCTAGAACTTAATCTCAAATTGCTTTTAGCATTTGATCTTTTTATTACAAAAATAGAAAAAGTTCATGTCAAATTTATTCTAGATTTGTAATAATTGATTTGAGATTAATCCCTTGTAAATGATACCGTTGTTGTAACACCTTCCAAGTTTAATAATAATTTTATTTAACTTGAATTTTGTTTCACCTTTTTTATTCCGCATTTTATTCGATTAAACGGTATTGTTTGTATTCAACCCCCCTTCTACAAACATATTGAGACCTAACAATTGGTATCAGAGCCTTCTGATTAACGTACAAATCAAGATCCTAGACTTTTGTGTTTCTTTCACTCCTTGAATTTTTTATTCACTCAAAAAAAAAATTCATTATGCCTACACAAAAAGTTGGAACCGTTAAAATTCCACTATTCGATAAAGAAAATTATGTTATGTGGAAGAATAAGATGCTATTGTTTTTACAAGTTGCAAATTCCAAATATCTGGAAGTGTTAAAGAAGGGTCCTAAAATTCCGATGGTTATTGAACCAGAGGTAATAGAAAATGATGTGGTGATTACCAAAGCAAGAACTTATGTGAAAGATCCTGAGGATTTTTCTCCTGCTGAAAAAGAAGAAGCCTCCCTGGATGCTAGCCTTCAATTAATTTTAGTAGATTCCCTTGATCCCTTGATGAATCGATATGTGATGAACTGTAAAGATTCCAAACATATCTGGGAAACTATTGAGGTTATTAATGAAGGCACAGAGGAAGTTAGGGAGAACAAATTAGAAATCCTAACCTCTGAGTATGAATACTTTAAATCCAATCCAGGAGAAGGAATCACTGAAGTGTTTGAGAGGTACAATGCATTGATCAACAACCTGAACATTAATGGTAAATACTATTCCATCAGGGAGGTCAACAAAAAGTTCCTTTTAACACTGCCAACTCATCTCGAACATAGAATCACTGCCATAAGAGAAGCAAGAGATCTGAGTGAGATTTCTTTGGAAAGGCTCTATGGTGTGTTAAAGACTTATGAGTTGGAGCAGATTCAGCAGAAGGAAGTTTACGGGAAAGGAAGAGTGGTCAGTGAAAGGAATATGTCCTAAGTCCAATCATGTATTAGGATTTAGGAATAACTTTTATGTAATCTGTTTTGATTTCATTGATATTAATAAAGACTTGTTTTGTTTTTATTACGGGCTTTATCTATTTAAGTGTTTAAATACGATATACCATAGTTTAGAGTAAAGCTTTTTATGGATTATGATGAGATCATAATAGTGAGACCTAAAAAGATGATAACTCTAAACTTAAATAGTTCATGGTCATAGGATTACTAACTGGTAATTAATAATCCGCAAAGATCGGTACATACTAAGTTTGCTTCATTATGAAGGATGTCTGTTCTCATAGACATTTGTGTGGTGACACTATAGCTAGTACGTAGGTGCTTATTATAGAATAAGTTCACTGAACATGACTCGCACAGCTGAACAACTGATGGAGTTCACTCACGTGTCAGCAGTTGTTCACATAGTGATAGTTGTACAAGTATCCTTAGACTTGAGGTCATCATAGTCATCTTGTGTACACTGAACTATGCTTTGGTTTAGTTCTTAGTCTCCAGGGACAATTATTAGGGCTCTTCTAGGTATAGGAATTTGTACACGAAGATAGTGTATACTCAATAAAGGATCTACCCCTTCCAGTGAAGGAAGCGAATGTTCAAGGCTGATCCACTTATGCTAGTTCAGGAATCTCTGGCCAGAGTAAATGAAATTAGAAAGGAGTTTCTAATTTGCATAGAACTACGCATAGTAAATGGTAAGCAAAGTGATTGAATTAGATAGGCTTGACACGAGATCCATGCCTTGTATTTAATCGGGACATTGTAGGGTAGAAGGAGTTTATTGTACGGTAACTATTCACTGATAGGTTCTTGGTATTCTAAGCAGTGAATTCATATTATCCGGATAGTCGCGATATGTTGAGAAGCATCACTCACGATGTAGAATAAATGTGATTAATTAATTAATCATATTTAATAAATTAGAGAATTTATATAAATAATGATAAAATAGTTTTATTATTATTTATTTCTACTATCGGCTTAATATTGAACCTACAGGGTCACACCATAAAAAGAGAATGATTTATTGGTGGAGGAATTAATTAATAATGGCTAATAATTATTTATTTGTGAAATAAATAATTAAGTGGCAAATTTAATAATTGATTAAATGAGATTTAATTGATTATAAATTAATTAAGAAAAGTTCTTAATATTATTAATTAAAGGATTTAATTTTTGGAAATTAAATCAAGTGAGAGAATTATTTCTAAAGTGTTTAGAAAAAGGATTAATAATTTAAAGGTGTTTTAATTATTAATGAGAATAATAAATGGGAAAATAATAATAATATTTATGGGAAAATTTCAGCTGAAAATTTTGCCTATAAATACACTATTATAGACCCTATTTTATTCGAACACATATCGAACCCGAAAACCCAAAAAGTTTGAAAAACCCAATTCTCTCCACCTTCTTCCTCCTCCTTAGCATCGTTTTCTTGGTGGATACCGATGGAGTGCTTCACACTTGAGGAGCAACTGCTAAGGATCTCTGATCGTTGTCTCCGAATTATTTTAAAAGGTTAGATTCGATCCCTCGAATTTTTATTCACGATTTATATGCTTTTATTTGGATTTTTTATGTGTAAAAGTGTTTTACCATGCCCCACTGCGTTAAAAATCCAACAATGGTATTAGAGCATAGGTTGTATGCATATAGATCTGTGGTAAAAATTTCAGAATTTTATGTGCTTGTATGAATTAATTATGATTTTTACAAGTTATATCATGGATTAATTTTATCTGATGAGAAATCGTTTCTCAGAATAATTTTGAATGTTGATCTGGGTTCTACAAGTGTTGTAGATCGTCTGGGTATTTTTTTCATAATTTTAGGATGTATAGATTTTTTATTATGAATTTTTGAAGTTGTTTCAATTAAAATTCGTAATTAAATAAATCACATATATATATAAATTATTATTTGTAAGTATATGTATATCTGTATTGCTACTATTGACTGCTGCTGTGATGTCTGACTGCATCTGAGAGAGAAAGAGGCAGGCACGGAAATCAAAAAAACTGGCAGGCGGCTGCGGCGGCTGATGAAAAAAAAAATAGGGGTGTAACGCATTCTGGGAATGCGTTACACACCTGTGGCGCATTCACGGAATGCGTTACACCCTTGTAACGCAGCACCGGAATGCGTTACAGGGATTGTAACGCGTTCATGTAATGCGTTACAGCTCGTCTGTTGATTTTAAAATTGATTTTCTGGGAGTTTCGTAACTCCGTTTTAGGCGTGCAATATACCGTTGGATTCATTTTTTCGAGACGGATCTAATGGAGTGATCAATTTTAGTTTATATAAAAGTTTTGAACTTTTTATATTTCCATGAAGTGTTTTAAAGCTATTTTTAATTGTTTTAGTTGTTTTTAAATGCTTCATGTGATACATAGAGATGTATAATGCTTAGACCTATATGCTAGATGATGTAACATGCCTACCTTGATGTTTATTCATGTTTATATATGTGATATATACTTAGTTTATCATGCGATGATAGATTTAGGTGAACTTAAATGAACATAAGGCGTTTGTTAGACAACCTAGTATAGTGAAATTATTTCATAACCTTAATAACAATATTATGAATACAATCATGAGATTCTTGTGTTTGTGAAACACGTAATTGAATATGAATTTTCGATATGAGAGAAAGGATGATTCTGTCAACAACAGATTTCTATCTGTAAGAAAGGGTTATTAAGTGACGCCTCTTGACAATGCTCCACCCGATCTGGGAATCATCTGATTATTGATTATTGATTTGAAATATTTAATTTAAAAGGAAGAATTTCTTTATAATATGATTATGATTGTAACGTAATATAATCCCTCTAAAATTAAATAATATCAAGTAGTAATTGGCTAATGACACAACGGGCTTGTGTCGGTCATAGCCTTCCAACATGATAGAAAAGTAGTTGTTATTTTTGAATCATTGTCGGTTCGTGCTACAGCCGAGGGCTTTGATTTCGAAATAAGAAATACTTGTCTATTACATAGAAATGTGTACATTGAATAAGAATCTAAAGGTCTGTACATGCTACAGCCGTGGGCCTTTGGGGACTGATTCAACTGTACGGAATGTTGGGTTAGACTTGACTTAGAATATTGAGTTTGTCGTGCTACAACCGAGACTCAATTATTCAAGAGGCTAAAGTTTGATTAGGGAATAACATGAGATGTAATTGACAAGAGTTGTCTGCCTATTGAACATTGCATGGCGGTTCGTGCTACAGCCGGGGTTGTATAATGGAATGTAGTATCCCTATTCCCACTAGCATTATGAATGCTTAATTTTTCATGTAGGGGGTTGAATAAATTAGGTAAACTAGTGGGAGCCACTTATGAATAAAGACCCGATTCATATAGTGTTTTGAAATGAAATCGAATATTTGCTAAGTGTTGTTATGTGTTTATCATTTACAGATTTACTTTGTACGTTATATCTTCTGCACTATCACTCAGGAGCATACTGGATGCTCACAAACTGACTGTTCCTAATTATGCTGACTGGCTTCGAAACTTGAGAATTGTTCTCAGGATTGAGAAGCTGGAATACGTGATTGACTCACCTAAGCCTACTGAACCTGCTAGTGATGCACATAATGATGAACATGTTGTGTATCGTAGGTGGATAGATGATGCAAATGTTGCTCAATGCATCATGCTAGCTTCCATGAACATTGAGCTACAGAAGCAACATGAGCATATGGATGCTCACACTATCCTCATGCATCTACAAGAGTTATATGATGTGGCAGGGAGGACAGCTCGATATAAGATATCGAAGGAGTTGTTCGGTTGTAGGATGTCTGAGGGATCATCTGTGAATGACCATGTACTTAAGATGATCAATTTGATTGAACGTCTTGGACAACTTGGTTTTGCCATGGATGGGGAGCTGAGCCAAGACTTGGTCTTGCAATCGCTTCCGAGTTCGTTCTCGCAGTTTGTTGTGAACTTTCACATGAATAAGTTGGATGTCAGCCTGCCTGAACTCCACAACATGTTGAAGACTGCGGAATCGAATTTTCCCCCTAAGAAGAGTTCTGTTCTTCTAATTGGTGAAGGTTCCAATCCTAAGAAAAGGAAGAGGAACTCTTCCAAGAAGAAGAAAGTAGGTGAGAAAATGCCGGTTCCACCAAAAGCTGAAGACCCCAAGAGCAAAGTTATTTGCTTTCACTGTAACAAAGTGGGGCACTAGAAGAGGAACTGCAAGGTTTACCTTGCAGAATTGAAGAAGAAGAAGAAGAAGAAGAAGAAGAAGAAGAAGGGTAGTGAGACTACCGCTTCTGATTCAGGTATGTTCATGATAGAAGTGAATATGTCATTAAATCAAATTTCTACTTGGGTATTAGATACCGCCTGTGGTTCTCAAAATCTGCAATTGTTGCAGGGACCAAGGAGAAGTAGGACTCTTGAGGAAGAGGAGGTGATTCTACTGATGGAAATGGAGCAAGAGTTGCTGCTGAAGATGTAGAATCATTTCATTTACATAAGCCTACGGGCAAGACTATTGTTTGAAATAATTGTTATTTTGTTCCCTCGATTGTGAGGAATATTATTCCCATGTTAGACTTGGCTGGATTTTTATTTATTATTGAGAATAATGAATGTTCTATTCTTAGAGATAATATTCTTTATGGACGTGGTGCTTTAAATAATGGTCTGTATGTATGTGACATAATTTATTTCAGATTGAACAAACTAATAAAAGAAAAGGGATGATGAAAATCTCACTTTATAGTGGCATTGCAGTCTCCATTTAGTAGACATGGAGAGAGGGCTGCAGATTTGCTAGGAATGGTATACACAGATGTATGTGGACCAATGTCTACGCATGCCATGGATGGATTTTCATACTTCATTACTTTTATAGATGATAGATCTAGATTCGGATATGTGTTTGATGAAACACAAATCTGAAGCCTTTGAAAAGTTCAAAGAGTATAAGTATGAAGTAGAGAAACAAACCAAACATAGTATTATAATTCTTCGATTAGATCGAGGTGGTGAATACTTGAATGGAGAGTTTCTGGATTATTTTAAAGTAAATGGTATAGTCTCCCAGTGGACTCCTCTAGATTAGTATCTGAAAGGAGAAATCGAACTTTGTTAGACATAGTTCGGTCCATGATGAGCTATGTAAATCTTCCAGTATTCCTATGGGGTTATGCATTGGAAACCTCAGCATATTTACTGAATAAGGTGCCTTCCAAATCTGTTCCTCAAACTCCGTATGAGATATGGAAAGTAAGGAAACCGAGTCTTAAACACGTTAAGATTTGGGGATGTCTAGCTTATGTCAAGAATGTTGACCCAGATAAGCTGGAATATCGATCCGTAAAATGTAGTTTTGTGGGATATCCTAAAGAGACTTTAGGGTATTACTTTTACACCGATCACCGGGTGTTTGTCTCCAGACATGCTACCTTCTTGGAAAAGGAGTTTATCCTTGAAGGAAACAGTGGGAGCAAAATTGAACTTGATGAAGTTCAAGAAGCACAAACTACTACGGATCAAGTGGAAACACCTGTTCTGACTGAACAACCTTTTATGGAACAGCCCATTCATAGGTCAGGGAGAGTGTCTCGCCAACCTGAGAGGTAATATGGCCTTGTCATTGAGAATGACAATGAGTTGTCGATCATTGATGATGACGACCCTGTGACCTATAATGAGGCTAAGAGTAGTGTTGACTCAGAGAAATGGCATAGTGCCATGAAATCCAGAATGGAATCTATGTATACGGTATACAAAAGATAGATTATAGCAGATGGCCAGGTGGAGACCTTTAAGGCCAGGCTTGTGGCAAAAGGATTCAAACAAAGGCAATGGATTGACTTTGATGAAACCTTTTACCTATAGCCCTGTTATAATCAGTTCGGATTTTGCTTGCGATTGCTGCTTACTACGACTATGAGATCTGGCAAATAGCCAGATGGTTTTCTTTCCAAGAGAAATGAAAACCTAGTCTGTAAGATACTGCGAACCATATATGGTTTAAAGCAAGCTTCTCGAAAGATGGAACATTTGTTTTGATGAGACAATCAAAGAGTTTGATTTTATCAAAAACGAAGATGAACCATGCGTCTAAAAAAGGGTTAGTGGGAGCGCGATAACATTTCTTGTATTGTATTGAAATATAGTTGACACACATAACAACATAGCAGACCCACTCACAAAGCTTCTTTATGAAAGTCACTTTGATCGTCATAAAGACAAGATGGGTATTAGATACCAGAGTGATTGGCTTTAGTACAAGTGGGAGATTGAAAAGAATATGTCCTAAGTCCAATCATCTATTAGGATTTAGGAATAACTTTTATGTAATCTGTTTTGATTTCATTGATATTAATAAAGACTTGTTTTGTTTTTATTACGGGCTTTATCTATTTAAGTGTTTAAATAAGATATACCATAGTTTAGAGTAAAGCTTTTTATGGATTATGATGAGATCATAATAGTGAGACCTAAAAAGATGATAACTCTAAACTTAAATAGTTCCTGGTCATAGGATTACTAACTGGTAATTAATAATCCGCAAAGATCGGTACATACTATGCTTGCTTCATTATGAAGGATGTCTGTTCTCATAGACATTTGTGTGGTGACACTATAGCTAGTATGTAGGTGCTTATTATAGAATAAGTTCACTGAACATGACTCGCACAGCTGAACAACTGATGGAGTTCACTCACGTGTCAGCAGTTGTTCACATAGTGATAGTTGTACAAGTATCCTTAGACTTGAGGTCATCATAGTCATCTTGTGTACACTGAACTATGCTTTGGTTTAGTTCTTAGTCTCCAGGGACAATTATTAGGGCTCTTCTGGGTATAGGAATTTGTACACGAAGATAGTGTATGATCAATAAAGGATCTACCCCTTCCAATGAAGGAAGCGAATGTTCAAGGCTGATCCACTTATGCTAGTTCAGGAATCTCTGGCCAGAGTAAATGAAATTAGAAAGGAGTTTCTAATTTGCATAGAACTACGCATAGTAAATGGTAAGCAAAGTGATTGAATTAGATAGGCTTGACACGAGATCCATGCCTTGTATTTAATCGGGATATTGTAGGGTAGAAGGAGTTTATTGTACGGTAACTATTCACTGACAGGTTCTTGGTATTCTAAGCAGTGAATTCATATTATCCGGATAGTCGCGATATGTTGAGAAGCATCACTCACGATGTAGAATAAATGTGATTAATTAATTAATCATATTTAATAAATTAGAGAATTTATATAAATAATGATAAAATAGTTTTATTATTATTTATTTCTACTACCGGCTTAATATTGAACCTACAGGGTCACACCATAAAAAGAGAATGATTTATTGGTGGAGGAATTAATTAATAATGGCTAATAATTATTTATTTGTGAAATAAATAATTAAGTGGCAAATTTAATAATTGATTAAATGAGATTTAATTGATTATAAATTAATTAAGAAAAGTTCTTAATATTATTAATTAAAGGATTTAATTTTTGGAAATTAAATCAAGAGAGAGAATTATTTCTAAAGTGTTTAGAAAAAGGATTAATAATTTAAAGGTGTTTTAATTATTAATGAGAATAATAAATGGGAAAATAATAATAATATTTATGGGAAAATTTCAGCTGAAAATTTTGCCTATAAATACACTATTATAGACCCTATTTTATTCGAACACATATCGAACCCGAAAACCCAAAAAGTTTGGAAAACCCAATTCTCTCCACCTTCTTCCTCCTCCTTAGCATCGTTTTCTTGGTGGATATCGGTGGAGTGCTTCACACTTGAGGAGCAACTGCTAAGGATCTCTGATCGTTGTCTCCGAATTATTTTAAAAGGTTATATTCGATCCCTCGAATTTTTATTCACGATTTATATGCTTTTATTTGGATTTTGTATGTGTAAAAGTGTTTTGCCATGCCCCGCTGCGTTAAAAATCCAACAGTCAGCACGTCTACTGCTCTAGTAGCTGATGAACAACAACAACAACCACAATATCAACAACAATCTCAACAGTCAGAAAGAATGGTACAGTCTTCCAAGGTTGAAGAAAATGTGATGGTAGCAGAATTTGATCCTCCTACTACAAATCAATCAGGAAATGATTTTTATTCCTTGGAAGAACTGGAGCAATTGGAGGATGAGTCAATGGCCCTGATTGTCAAGAGATTCTCAAATGTCAGATTCAAAAGGAATCCCAAGTTCAAGTACAAGTCCAACTACAACAGATTCCAGAAAGGTGGATCTTCATCCTCTAACACCAGCAGTGGTGGGTATAAAACAGGGATGGTTGATCGAAGCACCATTCGATGCTTCAACTGCAATGAGTTGGGACACTTTGCCACAGAATGCAGGAAGCCAAAACAAGTTAGGAAGAACTCTTACGATTCTAATCAGAAGAGTAAATCTGAAAGGGCTTACCTGGCAAAGGGAAGAAGCTGGGATGATACTGACAGTGAAGATGAAGAAGTTGGGAATCTTGCTCTCATGGCTAGTGATGCAAACACCTCATCGTCAAGAAAAGAGGTAAAATTTACTGATGCTGAATTAGTTTATCATCTAGGAGGTTCCTTAGATTATGCTCGTCGTGATAATGAATTGTTAAATCAACAAATCAAAGACCTTGAGAAAGAGGTCAATGAATTAAGACTTGTGCACATTAATCAAGATAAATTAAAAGAACAAGTATCTTTTCTAGAGAATAGAGTTGACTGTTATAGACAACTCGAAACTATTCTCAAAGATAAGATCACCGGTCTTGAGGCTAAGGTTAAAGCTTACTTTAATTCTTGTTCGAAGTCCAAAGAGTTTTACAATAAGCAAGCTGTTAATCAAACATCTGGAATAGGTTATGATTAAAATGTTGCTATTGGAAAATTAGGCATAAACTCCCCTCCTCATGTCTGTGCTAAAGGCAGGGAAGTACCACAGGTGCTTAAGGGTGTTGATGAACCCCCCCTATAAAGAATTAATTGCTGAACCATTTGATGAGACCTCATTTATTATTCAAGAAGAAATCCGTGCTGAAGATCATGCTAATGAGAAAGTTGTCTCCAAGTCAAGTGTGTCAAAGGTTCCAGTCAAAGTTATGAAAGCAACTGAGACTAACTCAGACACACATGAGTTGGATAACACAAATGCCATGTCTACCATGCATAAGTTGCCTATTGTTAATCCCTCTCATAAAGCATGTGGTGTTCCTGATTGTATGTCTTGTGCTTTTAATTTGATGTATGCTTATTTTAATGGTAAGCATATTTCTAATGATAAGACTACTCCTCGTCAGCATGTGAATAATATAAAGCATGATAGGTCTAAGACTGCTAGTCCTCCTAAAGCTAGAAAGGAGACATTTGTGCCTAAGCCTAAACAGAAATTTGTCAAGGCTGTTCACAAGGACAAATGTCTAGTCATTGAGAAAGTTGAGAACATTAAAATTAAGAATGTTGTTTTGCCTGATAAAGGCCAATTTTACAAGTATGCCGGACCCAGCCAAGCTTGGGTTTCGAAGAAGGTCTAATCCATTTGTATTGCAGGGCATTAAACAGGTACAACCGGTAGTGTGGATTCTTGACAGCAGATCATCAAGACATATGACCGGAGATAGAGCCCTGCTATCAAATGTGGTTGAGAAAGCTGGCCCAGTGGTTACCTTTGGAGATAACAGCAAAGGTTTAACGGAGGTATATGGCTGTTTGCTAGCTGGAAATGTTATCATTAAAAATATGTATATTGTGCAAGGACTTGAACACAATCTGCTTAGCATTAGTCAGTTCTGTGACAACGGCTACAATGTTTTATTCGACAAGCTGAAGTGTCAGATTCTGCACAAGAAAAATGAAAAACCCTCCTTGATGGGAATCCGGAAAGGAAATCTGTTCGTAGCTGACATGAACTCTGGAAGCAATCCTGAAGTCAATTATTTCTATGCAAAGGCATCGTCAAATGAGAGTTGGCTATGGCACAAGAGACTTTCTCATCTCAATTTCAAAACAATGAATTCTCTTGTCAAAAGAGAATTGGTCAGAGGTCTGCCTCAGCTGGAATTCTCCCCAGAAGGACTATGTGAGGCTTGCCAGAAAGGAAAGTCAAAGAAAGCAAGTCATAGAGGCACTGTCACATCTTCCATAACTGGTGTTCTGCAATTATTGCACATAGATTTATTTGGACCAGTTAATGTCCTCTCGATGTCAAAGAAGTGTTACTGTCTTGTGATAGTTGATGACTATTCCAAGTATACGTGGGTTTTATTTCTTCATTATAAGGATGAAACACCATAAGTTGTGATTGATCATATCAAGATGATTAAGTTAGATTCTAATGTCCCTGTTAGAGCAATAAGGTCAGATAATGGAACGGAATTCAAGAATTCACTTCTCAATGGATTCTGTACAGACAAAGGGATTACCAGACAATTTTCAGCTCCTAGAACCCCTCAGCAAAATGGAGTGGTAGAAAGGAAGAATCGTACATTGATTGTAGCTGCAAGAACGATGTTAAGTGAATCAGGTCTTCCAATGTACTTTTGGGCTGAAGCCGTCAATACTGCATGTTATACTCAGAATCGAACTCTAATCAACAAAGACTTCATGAAAACTCCTTATGAGATTTTGAATGAACAGAAACCTTCTATCAAATACTTTCATGTATTTGGTGCCAGATGCTTCATGCTCAAGGATGGAGGTGATCGTCGTGGTAAATTCGAGGCAAAGGCATATGAGGGTATTTTTGTTGGATATGGAAGAAGATCATATAGAGTGTATATCATTGATCAACACAAAGTAACTGAAAGTGTCAATGTTACATTTGATGACAGTAAACTCCCTAGTATCCAAACTGAAGATCCTTCTGAGAAACTGAAGTTTGATGATATGTCAGATTCAGAATCAAAACATGGTCAAGAACCTGAGGTTGTTGCTGGTGAAGAACCTGTTAATCATGATGATACTCAAGGTAATGGTGATGGAAACTTTGGCAACAATGGAGATACCACTGCTACTGATGGAGAATCTTCAAGTCAACATGGCAACAACTCAGGGGGAGATGCTGAAGGATCAACTAGTAGGACACAACATCCCAATGAATTTCAAGGCGAATCATCAAGATCAAATCTTCCAAGACAGACTGTCTGGAATAAAGCTCATCCTTTTGAGTTGATTATTGGTGATCCAGATGTTGGAGTCAGAACTAGACGTGTTACTCAAAATGAGTGTTTGTTCTCAGGATTTCTTTCTGAGATGGAACCTAAGAAGATTGAGAAAGCACTGACTGATCCAGATTGGGTGATTGCTATGCAAGATGAACTCAATCAGTTTGAACATCAACAAGTCTGGAAACTGGTACCTAGACCTACACATAAGAAAGTTGTTGATACTAGGTGGGTATTCAGGAATAAACTAGATGAAGATGGTCTGGTTACAAGAAACAAAGCAAGACTAGTAGCTAAAGGGTATTCTCAAGCTGAAGGCATTGATTATGATGAAACCTATGCTCCAGTGGCTAGACTAGAGGCCATCAGGATATTTTTGGCATTTGCAGCATTCTCTAACTTTAAAGTTTATCAAATGGATGTCAAGAGCGCCTTTCTGAATGGAAAGTTGGATGAAGAGGTATATGTAAAGCAACCTCCTGGTTTTGAAGATCCAGATCATTTGGATTTTGTCTTCTTTCTTTTCAAGGCTATCTATGGACTCAAACAGTCTCCGAGAAAATGGTATGACACTCTCTCTGAATTTCTTATTGAAAATAGCTTTATTAGAGGTGTCATAGACAAAACTCTCTTTTCTAAAAAGCATAAGAATGATACTATATTAGTCCAAGTCTATGTGGATGATATAATATTTGGGTCTACTAATGATAATCTCTGTAAGAGATTTGCTAAGTTAATGCACAACAAATTTGAAATGAGCATGATGGGAGAGCTGAAGTTCTTTCTTGGATTACAAGTAAATCAAAGGTTAGATGGAACTTTTATTTGTCAATCCAAGTATCTCAAAGAACTCCTCAAAAAGTACAATCTAGAGGATTCTACATCAGCAAGGACTCCGTCAACTACAGCTGTCAAGCTTGGACCATGTGAAAACTCCATTAAGGTAGATGTCACAAGCTACAGAGGTATGATTGGCTCGTTACTCTATCTTACTGCAAGTAGACCAGATATTATGTATGCTACATGCTTATGTGCAAGGTTCCAAGCGGATCCTAGAGATATTCATCTCGTTGCTGTTAAACGAATCTTAAGATATCTTAAGGGAACACCAAATCTAGGTATTTGGTACCCTAAAGAATCTGGTTTTAACCTTGTTGGATATACAGATTCAGATTACGCAGGAAGTGTTGTTGATAGGAAAAGCACCTCAGGGAGTTGTCAATTCCTAGGTAGCAGACTAGTCTCATGGTACAGCAAGAAACAGCAAACAGTTTCAAATTCAACGGCTGAGGCTGAATATATTGCTGCTGGAAGCTGCTGTGCTCAGATCTTATGGATTAGGAATCAGCTACGGGACTATGGCTCTGTATTGAACAAAATACCTATTCTATGTGACAATACAAGTGCAATAGCCATCACCAACAACCCTGTGCAGCATACAAGGACCAAGCACATTGACATCATGTATCATTTTATTAGAGAGCACATCATGGATGGTACTGTTGAACTATTTTTTGTTCCAACAGAAGAACAAATATCATATATTTTCACTAAACCTCTTGATGAATCCACATTTACCAAATTAGTTGGTAAATTGGGTATGTTGAATAGCTTTAGTGATTAAACTTGTGAATATCTGAAATCTGTTCTTGAGTGAATTTACAAATGAATTTTTCGTAAATGAAAAATTCATTTGCAAATTTATTTTATCATTTTCCAAAATTTCTTGCTTATTTCTATGTAATTTTTATTATCTTATCTTATTTATTTACTCAACTTGTTAATTTTAATGTCTCAGAATATTTTATTTTCTCTAAAAATATTTTTCTATGAATTTAATTTGTTAAAATTCAAAAGAAATCTATTTTTGGACTGAAAATATTATTATCTCTGAAATATTTTAATTATTTTAATTATGTAAATACTTTCTGCCATATTCATTTCAGTTTTCTGTAAATTGTAATATTTTCTATATTCTGTTTTTTATGTGTTTTTAACAGTTTTTTTATGTTAATTATTCAGTATATTTAAACACTTAATTTATTTTATACTAGAATGACAATCGGCAAGACAATTGAAATTGTCTTGCTGAAAGTCATTCCAGTACTAATACATGGTTATTTTTAAATCAGTTTAATTTTATAACTGGCAAGACAATCGGTATGACTATCAGATTGTCATACCAGTTATATATTATTATTTGTTTTGTTTTTTGTTTTTCAAATTAGCCTGGTATGACTATCGGTATGACAATCGGTAAGACTATCCCGAATTGTCATACCAGTTGACTACTTAACAGTTGTTTTGTTTTATAATTCATTCAATTCAGTTTCTCTTCAAAATTTCAACAGTCTTCTATTTTTCTCTCTTATCTCTCTCACTCTCACATATTCGAACAGATCAAACCCATCTCCATTGTCTTCACTGCTCGAGTTGTTACTCAGCATACAAAAACTTCACTTCTGTTATATACATACACGTATATACATACAGAAGTGTTGTCGATTTTTTGTTAAAAAAAATCAGTTTGTGTTTGTTTGATTTTGGGTAATTTTTTTTATTTCTGTTCTGTGTCTTTTGGTTTTTCAAATCTGTATTTGTGAGTTAAGAATTTTAACGAGATACATTTCTGTCTAAATTTTTCGATTATAATTGATTTAATTCGAATTATTAAATTAATTTAATTAATTCGAATTTTCTTAATATAATTCTTAAAATTCTGAAAGTCTATGTCTTATTATTATTTTTAAATGGCTCTCAATTTCCAAATTATTTCGCATAATCTTGTTGGTTATTTTAATCCAGATAAATGTGATGTAGAAAAATTTAAGCCGTGGATTAGATTTTTAAATGACCATTCGATTGTTAGCTCTGCTATTAAATCAAATGTGATTTTAAATGTTGATCTGCTAAGACTGATTTGCACAACCTCTACTGTGGCCGATGATTTTAAATCTTTTTCATTCACCATGGCAAACACACAGTATGTGGTTGATGAAACAGTCGTCAATCGAGCTTTAAATTTTCCTATGGACAATTTATGTAATTTGCCCTCTGAAAATGATATTTCAA
The DNA here is from genome assembly GCF_009905375.1 of Apium graveolens. Classification (NCBI taxonomy): domain Eukaryota; kingdom Viridiplantae; phylum Streptophyta; class Magnoliopsida; order Apiales; family Apiaceae; genus Apium; species Apium graveolens. The sequence goes on from NC_133651.1 coordinate 21,212,793, forward strand.
ACTTTTTCCATGCTATTCACTATCAGGGGGTAATTAATTTAACCAAGTTATCAAAATCCAATTTGGTGTCTGAATGGGACATTTTCTTCGATACACTTTCTAAAGTGTTTGCCAACTGCACTAAATCCAACTTTCACAACATCACTTCCACTCTGCAGTATATTGGTCTTGCGGTTGTTTTCAATCAAAGGATCAATTTTGGCAAACTACTTTTACCCATTCTCTTGAGACGTCTCACTACTGCTTTACGTGATCATTCTACAAATCGTAGGGTCTCGTGTTACTATGCTCGTTTTCTCATGCTCATAGCAGAACATATTCTCTCACCTGAGCATAAAGCCCTTTTTGCTAACTCCGCAGTAACCGAACCCCCTTCCTGTAAGTAAAAAGATTTACACCCGCCAAGACACAACTTTCAAATTCATGCAAGTTCCCGTACTAGTATCTACTTTCATGGCCACTTATATTCCCTTACCTATCTTCAATCTTCCCGGTCATGAACAACAAGCTCAACCTCCAGTAGTTCAAACCACCCAGGCTCAAGCATCAGATGCTCTTCCTCTACAGGTAATAGTTTCTACAACTCAACCTATTCCTACTTCTGTTGAAAGACCCCCAATGGTCGATAGGACTGACCATGAAGTTATAGAACCACAGCTTCAATCCCAGGTCATAGAGCCAAACACAGAGTCACAACCTATCTCAACCTCTCCCCCACTGTCTAAAATGTTGCCTAGAAGGTTAATAGGAAGTAGTTTGTTGGTAGATGTGAATGAACCCTCAGCTCTGCCTCCTCCGAAGAAAAGAAGAACATTTACTGAGGCATCTGAAAGCCCATCCTTGTCCTCCCAACAGGACATGGACTTTGAAATGGCCACTGAACAGTTACTAGAAACATCCTCTCAACAGGATGAATCTATTGAAATTCGCCATAGGGCCATGGCATCCTGTACTGAGTCAAGCATAATTCCATTACTCACAATGGAAGCATACAGACCAGTAGATGATACTCAGGACATGAAGCGAGGAGTGCACATAGAGTCGATTACAGTGCCTGCCATAGTTACGGCAGAAGAGCAGTCAAATGCTTCTGAGGGAAAATCTGACTCTCAGCCACCTTTAATAGAGTCATTTTCTCCCCTCCCAGATCCAACACCTCTGGCTCCCTCACGGGTTTCTCCACTCCCAGATTTATCTGGAGAAAGTGGAGGGCAACTCGGTCAATCTATCCCTGAAGCAATTCAGACATCTATTTCACATGAAATGATAGGTTTGACTGAAAATCGGGACTCGCGAATTCCCATTGCACCACCACTGACCTCTCTTGAAGAGGCTAGGGTGATTTTAAATGCAGGTACAGAAGATCAGCCTCAGGAAGACTCCTCACGAGCATATTGAGAGATACACATGCACGTGAGTTGAGTGAATTAAACAGGAGAGATATTCAGATGAGCGCACACACATACACAAACACTGAAAATCTGTTAGCTCAAATTGCTGATCTCAAGGAACAACTTGTAAAAAGTCAGGCTGAAGCTAAATCATTCAAAGCACAAGTGGTTGAACGGTCTTCTTCTTTCACCCCTGTCAATAATCAGCTGGCTCTTATTAGGACTGAAATATCAGATTTGAAGACATCTGTTGTACCAAAGCTTAACTCAATTCAGGAATCTCCAACGTTATCAGCTGACGACATTTCGAACTTCTGCTCTCTACATACAAGAATGACTTCTCTTGAAGACTTGGTTGAAATGAATCATTCACTTGATTCCTCCAGATTTCTGAAGATAGAGACGGGTATGGAACATCTGAATGAAGGGATGAAGCACATGTACTACATGATCAAAAATTCTCACTATCCCAATGAAGAACAAAGGACTTTCTTTGAAGGGCCGTCTGGTGGAGGCTCAGGCTCGGGAGGTGATGGAGGTCATGGAGGATCTAAGGGAAAGTCTGTAGAGGATTCCTCAACTAAGGGGGAGAAAAAAGGGAGAAGTGATAAGGGAAAAGAAAAAAAGTCGTTTGCTGGAGGCACAAGGAAGCCTGATGATATCTACTATAGTGGAGAATAGGATGACTTTGATATTTGTGACGTTCCCACTGAACCAGTCTTGGAAGATAAAGATGGTTTCTTTGAAGCTGAGGAGGAAAGTGATTTTGGAGAATGGGAAGAGGAAGCTCTAGTGGGTCCTCTGTTTGAGAAAGAGTTTCAGCAGCAGCAGTCAGAGATGAAAAGAAAAGAAGCTGAACTCAAAAAGGTCTCCCAGATCATTGACATGAGGAAAGACATACAAAGAACAGAAACTCTTCAAAAGCAACGTCTTCATGACATTAAGGCTCAAGAAAGGAGAAGAGATGTCAGACTGAAGATGGGTGAAAAATAGGATGAAGCTAGGAGAGTACTTGATATGCCTCAGCTGAGCACAAACAATGATAGGTAGTTTCTACATCTTCTGGACAAGCTGGAGATCTCTAATCCAAACAATGACATGTACATGAATGCTATAAAGACTGAAGTCTCAAGGATCACAGCTGCCTTTGACAGATCCCTAAATGAGATGAGCATATTTGTATATTGTCAGAGCGAAGGATCTTTCAAGGTGTCACTTCATCTGTTTGAGAATCGTTCTTTGTCAGAGATTTGGGTTCTTCTCAACAAAGTAAAAAGAAGCTCAGAATTGAATGAAGTTCTTCGAGAAAGGCTCAAAGAGTTTGCCAGCAGGGCTAGTCCTCAAGTGGTCAACAATCCTCATCAGGTAAGATTCTTTAAGTCTGAATGTCTTCAAATCTGCCAGCTCGATTCACAATCTCTTAAAGACTACTCAGCTAAGCATCTGGTCTGGATGGAACATCACTTAAGAACTGCTGGATATTCATCCATGTTGAAAACTCAAGCAGCTGATCTGATTCAAGCTTATTGTGAAAAGAATATTAAAAGGTACAATCAACTCAAGAATAAGCTAAAAACAGTTGGAGTTCAACCAGTCAGGCCAGACAGCTTCACTTCAGAAAAGGATCGTGTCTTTGACAAGGAGTTGCTTCAAGATTTAGAAGAAGGTGAAGTCAGAAGAGAGGACAACTGAATTCAATTAGCTCAAAACACAATGTAATATAATTAGAGCTTTATGAATCAAGATAGACTAATGTAGTTACATGTTCAGGCTAGAGGAACATCTATCTTGTATTCACTTGTAAATTTCGTTTGGAATCTGGAAATTGTTAAATATAATCCAGAAGTTTTCTGCTATTTACTTTGCATTACTGTTTATATCTTTTTCTTATTTGTTAGTTGAGTTATCCTCTAGGTATTTGTTGTTATTGTCTAACAAGCAAATAGGGGGAGATTGAAAGGCATATGTTATAGCCTATTTGTTTATTCGAGGATTTAACTCAACTCAAATAAGAATGTAATAAGTAAATAGTGGATCTATCGTCAGAGAGATCTCACAGAGTAACATATGTCAAAGGATTAAGTAACATTGTTCATCTACAGACTTGATGACTTAATTCACTGGAAGAAGCTCAAGAAATTGATCAAGCCTCAGTGATATAAATCAAGATTGTGGATTTAATCAAGTGACAGAGATCTCGTCAGGGTATCAATTATTTACAAGGATTTAATCTGAAGAAAATCAAGAGTATCAAGGTCAAGGCATGAAGAAACGTCACGGAAGTTAGTCACTCATGAACCAGACAGTACATCGAGTGTCAACATTGAAGTGGTGGAATTGATTCATATATTTCAGTGATTTTCAGAAGATATATAGAAGAATGGATGCTGCTCAAGATTAGTATTAATTCTCTATTAATTAATTAAGTCATATAATTTAATTAAGAAAATAAATTATATCTGCAAAGATTAATTTATTTGATTAATTGAATTAATTGATTAATTAATTCTAAATTAATATTAAGAATTTTCAGAATTTAAATTGGTTAAAAATCTGTTTTAATTCAACAAGACAACTGATTGTATTAGTATGACAATCGGTATGACAATCAATAGTCATACCGAAAGTCATGCTAATTCAAAAGGATTGTCTTACCAGAATTATTATAGGATTTAAATCTATTTATTTTCAGCAAAAACAATCTGATTGTCCTACCGAAAGTCTTGCTAGTTCATTCTGATTATCTTGCTAGTTCTAAAAGATAGTCCTACCGAAAGTCTTGCTGAGCCAAAGAGATTGTCATGCCAGTTCATTTTCATTCGGTTGGTTGATAAAAGAAGCAGAAGCTGAACATTCATTTTAATCATACAGAACACAACATTAAATATTCAACAGCAGAACACAGAACAAAAGAAACCTGCAGAGAAATTATTGCAAATTCACAGATCATTTATTTCTAGTATTTATTGTTAAATCCAATCCACTAGAAATACTTTTCTTGTTCTTGTGTAACTATCTAGCGGATCGAAATCCCTAGAACTTAATCTCAAATCGCTTTTAGCATTTAATCTTTTTATTGCAAAAATAGAAAAAGTTCATGTCGAATTTATTCTAGATTTGTAATAATTGATTTAAGATTAATCCCTTGTAAATGATACCGTTGTTGTAACACCTTTCAAGTTTAATAATAATTTATTTAACTTAAATTTTGTTTCACCTTTTTTATTCCGCATTTTATTCGATTAAACGGTGTTGTTTGTATTCAACCCCCCTTCTACAAACATATTGAGACCTAACAATTAAGACCTGGTCAAGGACATGTTGTAGATGGCTCAAGTGCTTTAATAGTAAATGAAGGTCAAACATCTGATGATGAACCAAGATCTCATATTCCAGTCATTTCAACAAGTGAGCAGAGAACAATTGATTCACAGGAACAAGTCATTCTGGAATTGGAAAAGGATGAGTTCTATACTCTTGAAGAACTGGATGAGCTAGATCAGTCAATTGGCCTATCTGGCTAGAAAATTCTCTAACATTAGAGTAAGGAAGCCAAGATACTTTAAAAGTAAAGGACAGTCTTTTAACAAAGATAGTAGCTGGAAGGAAAAAGGGAAGTACAATTCTGATAGCAAGAGTAGTTACAAAACTGGATTTGTTGACAGATCTAATATAAGATGCTTCAATTGTGATGAATTAGGCCATTTTGCTACAGAATGTAGAAAACCCAAGAAGTCAAAGAAAGATAAAGCTTATCTTGAACTTGAAGCAAAGTATGAAGTTATCCTAAAGAAACAGCAAAGAAAAGCTTATATTGCAGAAGGTAAAAGTTGGGATGAATCTGAAAATGATGAAGATGAAGAACTAGGAAACTATGCACTCATGGCCTTGGAGCAGGGAGAGTCATCCTCATCTAAATCACAGGTACCAACTCTTACCTCCACTGATTTAAATGTGAATCAATATAAGGAAATTGTTGAAAAGATGAGCACAGAAACGTTTCACATTCATACAAGCATGGTTGCTGCTAATGAAGAAGTTAGCATATTAACAAAGTTAAATGAGAAGCTTGAAAGTGAAAAACAAGAAGTTGAATTGTTGACAGTGGAGCTTGAAGCCTTGAAACAAGAAAATGGTTAACTGAAAAACAAGCTCAAGTGTGCAAATGAGATTGAGGCTGTGCTAAGAGAAAAACTGGAGAAGAGTGAACTAAAGTTAAAGTCCTTCATGAATGCATCTGAATTGGTTGGTCAGTACCATGATAAAAACAAACCATGTGCAAATATTGCTATTGGTCTTGATTATGATACCTTAAACAGTAAAAAGAAAAACACTGGTGACAGAGGAAAAACAACAAAGAGTGAAAATGTTCCAGCACTGCTGAAAAATGTTGGGTCACCTGTGTTTAAGACTTGTGAGGTAAACTTCAGTGAAGAAGAATTGATTATCAAGCAAGAAATTATAGATGAGGATAATGAAAAGAGGAATACCAATTTAATTCAATCTTCCAAGGCTGTAGAAAATCTTATGGACAATCAAAGTACCAAGACTCCTGTCAAAGAAACCAAGATTGAAGATACAAGAAAGAAGAAGAAAAATAGAAATGGAAGAATGGGGATAAACAAAAGAAATAATATGACCTATGTTGCAAATGTTCCTGGAAAGAAGTTTGAAAAATGTGGCTCTGCAAATCATCTAACTTACCTTTGTAAAAAGGGTGTTAGTAAGCTAACTGAAGGAGCCTGCAAATATACTGAAGCATATTTAAATGATCCCTACTCATTCTGTGATAAGTTTGAATGCATCCCTTGTTACTTGAAAGTGATGAAGAGTTGCCACAAACTGAGAGTAGACCTTAAAGAATAAAAAATTGAGTCTATATCCGATAGGGATAGTGCACAACAATCATTAAATTCTATTTGGCTTAAATCTCAAAGTAGTCACTGAAGTTAAGGTCACATATCAAAAATACCCTTCTAGTTATCGGGGTCTCGATGACACCACTCTAGTTGAGAGTAATGACTTCCCCGTTAGTCAAGGATGTTGACTTGACGGGAGAGTGGACGTGGCAGAGATGGTTTGGACAACATGGATGTAACGGTAAAGTCTGTTAACGTGGCTAAATAGCAACGGTTATGTCATAGTACTTATACATATATAAACTAGGGTTCTTAGAGTTGAATGAACACAAATCAAAATCCTGTGGTTTTCTCCCCAATTCCTCCAGTATAGTTGCTACTCATATGTCTAAGTATTAAAGCCCCATGGGTAGAAGTGCGGATAGTTCCTCCTCTGTGTAGTCGGCGAAGAAGGAAGAATACAAAATGTGTTTTTGTGGGAGACGAGCTAGAACATGTGTTTCATGGACTTTAAAAAATCCTGGAAGGCGTTTCTATACTTGTGCCATACCAAAGGTAATATTTTGATTTTTTTGTGTTTTTTATTGTTGTAAATAATGTTTAAAATTTGTTAATTGTAGGAAGGTGAAGGCTGCCATTTTTTTCAATGGTTTGAGGAAGAATTCTGCCCTAGATCAATGGAAGGGATAACTCACTTGAACCACCGAAGAATTTATTTGGAGGAGAAGTTAAAACTTGTTCAAGAAGACTTAGAGGAAAGTGCTGAAAAAGGAAGATTTTGAAGGAGGAAAGAAAGGTGTTTATTGATGCAAGAAGTCAGTTAGAGGATGAGAAGAAAAAGATGAAAAAATAACTCAAGATCTGTGTGCTATTTGTTGTGATGGTGGTTGCATTTATAATGAATATGAAGTTGTTGGTTTATGATGGCAGTAAAGATGCCTGTGTAATGGTAGTTAGGAATAGTGAATGTAATAGTTTGAATAGATTGTAAGGTTGAATGCATTGGTAATGGTTGTAATCAATGAAAAGGTCATATGGACCACCTTTTGGTATAATTTGGGACAAATTAGATAGTCATTTTCACCATGATAATAATTGAAAAATGATATAACAGATACCAAATTGCATAATAGAAACCATTAATCATAAATAAGTCTTACAAACATAAGTTACATCAGTCTTAAGAGATACCAAATACTTAAACAAAAGTTGCATCAGTCTTAACAATAACAAGTTCAAGAGAGACTTAATAGAATTGGCTTAAATAAAACTTCCAAAAGCAACACTACTTAAAATTCATTCCCCTAGGTTAATTGGATCTTTTGCAGTATTCTTGAAGCCACTTAACCTTTTTAACTCAGTGTTGAGTCTGAAACCATAACTTCTAGGGGCTGCTGTAGCCCTTGGCCTCTGCTCTGGTTTAGGAGGTGGTGTGTTTGAAGGTGGTGTAGCCCTAGGTGGTCTGAAAGGCACCAAGCCGGGTGTTGGCATGAAAACTGCCTTTGTACCTACAGGGCCTCTAAGCTCATCACTGAACCTCACATAATCATTTCCACTGTTAGACCACTCATCAGCATTTTGGCCTTTAACCAAAGGCATTTTCTTCCTTGGAATTTTCTTGAAAGAGGCCAAGGGCTCATCTTCTCCAAGCTCAACCATCTGTGCATCTTCTTGTGCTTCAACTTCTATCACCAACTTCATCTTTTTCTAGACTTCCTTCATTGCCTTAAAAGTAGTCATCCTCAAACAACTTCCAAACCTCCTCTGCAACCCTGTCACTAACATCACTGTCATCATCCAAACTTCCTTCATCTTTTTCTACCAGCTGCTTACCTTTGCCCTTGTATGTGTCCTTTTTGCCTTTTGGATGTTTAGAGCCTGTTTATGAACCTTGAGTCTGTGGTTCATTGATTGTGATTCCCTTAGTAGATATTCTCACAGCAAGCTTCTGTCTTGCCACCTCCTTGGCCTTCTTCTTCACTGGTGCACCCTGTGTGTCTTTCTTCTTTCTTGTCTCAGTTACAGCATCTTTCTCTCTTGTCTGTTCAGGTGTGGCATCTATGTTCTTTGTTGGACACTTTGAGACTCTATGCCCTGGATGTCTATAATTACTATAATGCGTCACTCTTCTATTGCTATACCTCTGTAGGACAATTCCTTGAGATGGTGTAGCCTGACTTCTGGTGCCACCTTCCCACTCCTCCCTCCTTCTCATTTTCTTTGGTCTTCCTCTGAGTTTCTTGGGAATGTCAGGAGGCAGCATTGTTTCTTCTAAGTGAAAGTCCCAGTATTCATCACCTTTCATTGCCTCAAGAGAGTGTTTGTAGCTTTCAAGATATTTCTCCCTTTTATAGTAGTCAGACACAGATTCATGTGGTTGGTGCCTCCTTGAGTGTATAGCAGCTATGGCATGTTGGCATGGTATGCCTGTTAGGTCATACATCCTACAATCACATGTGCCCCTCTCCAAATCAACTGTAACTGCCTTTGTTCCACATTTTACTTGAAATTTTCTATCTCTATCCCATATTGCAGACCATTTTCTATATTCAGTCAAAAGAAGATCCAAAGTCTTTTTTATTTTGGGACAAAGGGTCAGATCACTATTCAGCATCTCATCTCTTCTTCTTCTTATTCTTGTCAGTAGTTTGAAATGTATCTCTTGGAGCATGGTCAACAAGGGCATGAACTTGTTACATGACAATGTCAAGTAGTTAGGAAATAACATTCAATCATGGTGCATTACATATTATAGAGTGTTACATACTTGTTTTACCTTTCATTTATGATCCATGAATTAAAGCTTTCAGACATATTATTGTCTGTGTTATCAACTAGGGAGTGTGTTTGGAAATGGGATTTGCACCACTGTTTAGGATCATGTTTTGACAAGAGAGCATGTGCAGCCTTTGAGTGTCTCTCAAGTTCTTTCATAGCCCTTAAATGTGCAACCTTGTGAGTTGACAATGCAATTCTCCAAAACAAATTCTTCAATATTCCAGTGTTGAACCTGGAAGCACAGTAGCAAACATTAGTCAAAATCAATATACGTGAACATTGCAGAAAATTATCAAGTAGAGAAAGAGCATTACTTTTTCTTGAAATTGGCACAAAGATGCCTTGTGCACAATCTGTGCTCAACATATGGAGGAAGCTCTTTCACAGCATTTTCCAACCCTTTTTGCTGATCACTTATGACTGTCAATCCAGCTCCATCCTCCAGATCTAAGTCATCCTTGAGCAACATAAGAAACCACCTCCAAGAATCTGTATTTTCAGATTCAACCATAGCATAACAGATTGGAAACATTTGGTTATTTCCATCTCTAACTACAGCAGATAGGAGCTGACCACCACAAACAGTCTTCAAGAAACATCCATCAAGCCCAATAACTGGTCTACAGCCTGCTTTCCAACCAGCCTTGAGAGCATAATAGCACACATAGATTCTTTTGAACTTCACAGGATCCTCTGGATTCAATCTAGTTGTTGATATCTTCACAGTATTTTTAGGGTTACTTAACAACACCTCTTGGCCAAAATCCCTCACTCTAGCATAATGTTGCCTAAGACTCTCAGCAATTCTTTCAAGTGACATTTTTCTTAGCCTCAACACTTTAATTATAGGAACCTCAATTTCCAGTTCATTTTTAATTATTTCATCCATCTCCTTACATGACCATTGAGGGTTCTTCCTGATCCTATCCCCAAAAACTTCACACAAATACTTGACATTTGCCATTTTGTTGTTGTATGGCTTAGTGCACAAGTGTGCGTCAACCAGTGTTTTTACAGTTACAGTCTCACTATCCTTGTCCCTACTGCACCAAATGTAGAAGGGACAGTTTGCCTCACAAGACACTTGGCATCTTCTACCATCATTAGTAATGAATTGGACCCCTCTTCTATCAAGCACACCATACCTCCTAAAAGTATCCCTGAACTCAGCCATGTTAACAAACTTTTGTCCTACTTCAAACCTTGGTACCCCTTCAGTATTACCCTTTTTTTTCAAGATTCTTCTTTTCTTGGGATTAGGTGGACCAACATATCCAATTCTTGCATTCTCATCCTCACTTGAGGATGAGAGAGACCTCATAACTTGTGAATCATAAGCAGACACTTCACTAGGGGACTTGTTTGGTATGTTCATAGCATTATACATTTTATCTTTAAATTTCTTAGCATTTTTCCTAATGGTATGCAACTCATCATCACTGTCACATACATTATCAGGGCATACAATATAATCATCATCTGATTCCTCACTATCATTAGCAAGTCTATACTCAGGGTCATAAGAATCATCTGTATCATCCCTATTATCACTATTATCACTATTATCCCCAACTATTTCTTCTTCCATCATTCTACTCACATTGTTCTCCTCAGGCACAGTTTTAGTTTTACATTGTTTAGGGGTTTGTGGAACATCAATTAGGTCATCAAGGTTAAAATAATCTACATATAAATCAATCCTACCATACGGCTTAGACAAATCAACTAAATCCCTCACAAAACCATCATCATATATTACCATGATACCTTCACTAAAACTAAAACCATCACACTTAAAATAAACAAGAGAATTCACATCATAATCATATTTCTGGGCAAAATCTTCTAGATCACGAAAGGACATCAAATCACTATCAAACTCTGTAATGACCTCGATTTTACCCCCAACATAAGTAATAGTAGGAGGAGAGGTAAAATCACCATGGTGGTGAAGATACAAAGTAGTAGACATGCTGAAAAACACAAAATAACATATAAATATATATATGTGCACATATCAACATACTTACAGATACATACAAGTCAATACATCTAGGATTCGTCAATTAAGGGAATCGAACATCCTTTGATTGCAGTATTAGATCTTCAAGTGATGGTATTCGCACTCCCCCCCCCACAATGTTCTTCCAATTCGCCCCTCAATTGCACTCTCTCAGACGATTTCTTCACTTAGGGTTTTTCCCCCAATTTTCCAATCACACTCTTCTCTCTCAGATTTGTTTTTAATCGATTATGATTGTTTATTTTTCTTGTTTTTTTGTTATAAACGTAGCTTTGCTTATTTGGAAGCCACGTAACTTAACAGTTGTTGCCATGTAGGTGCCATCTGGATTTGCCGTTAAGTAACGTCTCCCGTCAAGTCGACGTCCTTGACTAACGGGGAAGTCATTGCTCTCAACTAGAATGGTGTCATCGAGACCCCGATAACTAGAAGGGTATTTTTGATATGTCACCCTCACTTCAGTGACTACTTTGAGATTTAAGCCAATTCTATTTTATTTGAAACAAATCACTTTACTTCTGCTAAATCAGTTAACAAGAAGAAAGTACCCAACACTGCTTGGGTCACTAAACACACCTGAATCTCATTGTGTGCAGGACAAAATGAAGAAAGTCATATGGATCATTGACAGTGGATGTTCCAGACATATGACAGGTGATAAGGCCCTGCTATCACAGTTTGAGGAGAAAGCTGGCCCATTGGTGACCTTTGGAGACAACAGCAAAGGATTCACAATGGGATATGGCAAGATTGTTTCTGAAAATGTTGTCATTGATGATGAAGCACTAGTAGCCGGTCTTGAGGTGAATCTTCTCAGTGTTATCCAATTTGCAACAAAGGCTTTAAAATTTTATTCAACAAAGAAGAATGCACCTTTATCAGCAAGAAAACTGGTGAAATTGCTCTGAAAGGAGCAAGGAAAGGAAGCTTGTTTGTTGCAGAATTGGACTCAAAAAATAAGGATGGTATTTGCTGCTTCTACACCAAGGCATCAGAAGAACAAAGCAAGCTATGGCATAAGAAGCTGTCTCACTTGAATTTCACGGCAATTAATAACTTAGTCAAAAAGGAGTTAGTGAGAGACATGCCCGAGCTGGAGTTTGCTCATGTTGAAGTTTGTGAAGCTTGTCAGAAAGGAAAGATGAAAAGATCTAGTCACAAGTCAAAAACTGTGAATTCTATTAGTGCACCCTTGCAACTTATTCACATGGACTTGTTTGGGCCATTGAATGTCTTATCAATTTCAAGAAATAGATATGCACTTGTGATGGTAGATGATTTCTCAAGATACACTTGGGTAGAGTTCGTGTACTCTAAAGATGAAAATCCACATATCATAATTGAGCACATCAAGAAGATAGAAAAACAAGCTGAAGATTACAATTGTGTGAAAAGACTGAGAAGTGACAATGGAACATAATTCATAAATGTTACATTAAGTGAATTCTGCAAAGGCAAAGGCATTGTTCAAGAATTCTCAGCTATCAGAACACTTTAACAAAATGGAGTAGTTAAGAAAAAGAACAGAACATTGGTTGAAGCTGCTAGAACAATGCTGCAAGATGCCAAGTTGCCAACAAGTTTTTGGGAAGAGGCTGTCAACACTGCATGTTATACTCAGAACAAATATCTCATTAACAAGGCACATGGCAAGTCACCCTACTCAATCATGTCTAAGAGAAAGCCTACTACTGTAAAGCATCTTCATGTGTTTGGAAGCAAGTGTTATATTTTGAAAGATAACTCTGAATATGTGGGAAAATTTGACTCAAAGGTTTTGAAGCAATTTTTCTGGGATATTCACTGGAAAGAACAACCTACAAAGTCTATGTGATTGATCAAAAGAAGATCATGGAAAGCACAAATGTGACCTTTGATGATGACAAGTGTCCAGGCTTGGAATGCCTTGATGGTAATGAAGCTGAAGCCCTTTCATTTGAAAGCCTCAACATTGATAGTGATTCTGATGGAGAAGATGAAGTTAATGCACAACAGTTGATGAATGAAGAGACTACTGAACAGGAAAATCATGGGAATGGAAGCTCATCTCAAACACCTGAATTTGATAGCACAAACTCGGGGGGAGAAAGAGAAGAAGGATCTACCAGTCATACCAATAATGAAGAAAATGATGAAGGCACAAGTCAACAAACTCACACAAGGAAGTGGGATAAAAGTCACTCTAGAGAAGCAATTATTGGAGATCCTACTGCTGGTATGAGGACTAGAAGTGTAACTGCTAATGAGTGCTTACATGCATGTTTTCTGTCTCAAGTGGAACCTAAGTAAATTGATGAAACTCTACTGGATCCTGACCGGATATCTGCCATGCAGGAAGAGCTGAATCAGTTTGAAAGAAGCAAAGTCTGGAAGTTAGTTTATGCACCAAAGAATAGAAGCATTATTGGAACAAAATAGGTGTTCAGGAATAAAATGGATGAAAATGGTATAGTTACCAGAAACAAAGCAAGGTTGGTTGCAAAAGGCTACTCACAAGAAGAGGGAATTCATTATGATGAAACTTTTGCTCCTGTTGCAAGACTTGAAGCTATAAGAATTTTTCTAGCATTTGCTTCACATTCAAATTTTAAAGTGTATCAAATGGATGTCAAAAGCGCCCATCTGAATGGTGAGCTAGAAAAAGAAGTTTATGTGCAATAGCCTCTTGGTTTTGAGGATCTAAAATTTCCAAGATTTATGTATAAGTTACTCAAGGCTCTATATGGACTAAAACAGGCACCTAAAGCTTGGTATGACACACTATCAGATTTCCTATTGAAGCATGGTTTTACTAGAGGAACCATAGACAAGACTCTCTTCTACAAGAAATATGGTGAAGATATGATCCTAGTTCAGATCTATGTGGATGATATCATTTTTGGTTCTTCTAATGAGAATCTGTGCCAAAGATTCTCTAAGCTTATGCAAAGTGAATATGAAATGAGTATGATGGGGGAACTGAGTTACTTCCTTGGACTTCAAGTCAGCCAAAGAAGTGATGGTATCTTAATCAACCAAACTAAATATGTTAAGGATCTATTGAAAAAGATTGGAATGGTTGATTGTTCACCTGCATCTACACCTATGTCTACTGCAACAAAGTTGGATGAAGATAAAAAGGGCAAGAGTGTAGATATCTCAAGATACAGAGGGATGATTGGATTATTGCTTTACTTAACAACAAGTAGACCAGACATCATGTTTGCAACATGTCTATGTGTAAGATTTTAAGCCAATCCAAAAGAATCACATTTGATGGCTGTAAAGAGGATTTTCAGATACTTGAAGGGGACTCCAAACTTAGGATTATGGTATCCAAAGGGAACTGGTTTTGAAGCTGTTGGCTATACAGATGCATATTTTACTGGATGCAGGGTTGACAGAAAGAGTACCAGTGGAAGCTGTCAATTTCTTGGACAATGACTTGTATCCTGGTACAACAAGAAATAACAATTTGTATCAACTTCTACAGCTGAAGCTGAATGCATAGTTGCAGGAAGTTGTTGTGCTCAAGTGCTTTGGATTAGAAATCAGCTAATGAATTATGGCATAGTGTTACACAAAATTCTTATAATGTGTGACAATACTAGTGCTATATCTATAGTAGCTAATCCAGTTAATCATTCTAGGACAAAGCACATTGATGTGAGGTACCACTTTATTAGAGAACATGCTACTAATGGTACCATTGAGCTCATTTATGTACCAACAGAAAAACAATTAGCTGACATTTTTACTAAACATTTGGATGAAGCAACTTTCACTAGACTTGTAGGTGAAATTGGAATGCTTAACTCTTCATCCTAACGCAAGAACTCAGCTAATATTTTAGAGCCGATTAATCTCCAGTAAATCAAAATTAATTTGATTAAATTGGAAATTAACTGAAATATGAATTATAAATATTTCAGAAATCTCTACATATTTGTTTTATAAATTCAAAATTAACTTGGAATTTTTCAAATTCTAAGTAAACTGCTAAGTTGTTAATTTATATCCTTAATATGTAAAATTAACACACGACATAATTGCATTAACCAAAAGTATTTAGAGAACTGAGTTCTCGATAAGTATAAACTGACTTCTCGACAAGTCATTTTAGGAATTCTCGAGTGAGTCCTCGATAAGTCAATTTACTGACTTCTCGAGTGACTTCTCGATAGGCTTAAAATGACTTATCGATAAGTCCTTGTAGATTTCTCTAGTAGTATTCATTCACAGAGTTCTCTACAAGTATAATTTTTTTTCTTATCAATAACTCAGAACTAAGATAATTTAAATTGATAAATTATTTTGGTAAAATACGTTTGGAAAATTTATTCTAATTTTATTTTGAATTTATTCAAATAAAAGTTAGAATCAGTTCAGTCCACTTTTTGGACAAACTGAGTATTTATGTGACGACTGAGAATTTTGTGACGTAATTAAGTGAATAAAGTGTGATTTATGTGCTGTAAATATGAATTATGTGATTAAGTGTTGATTAATTGCCCTTACTGTATATTAGTATCTAGGAGCGTAATTAGAAGCGTTCCAATTTAAAGAGTCAGCTTAGGAGTTAAGCTATGTTGTCAGGCTGTCAGGAAGAACGGAACTTGTCCTAAAAAGGGGATTAAAGTATTTAAAGTGTGAATTATGTGTTATTATGTGAAATAAAATGCTTGAGTAAAGTAATGCGTTCTAGTGACGTGTCGGTCGATAACGATATTGTGAAGCGTAAATGAAACGCTAAGCGTCAGGCCGTCAGGCTGAAGTGACCCAGTACGTGTAGAAAGGAATAATATTAAAGAAGGAAAATTTTTATGATCAGACATGAGTTGTGATGTGTCCATATATGTGCTTGCTTGTCTGTATGCATGATTACGTGATCTGTTAATATTTTTATGGATTTGAGGGAATTATTTGATTTAAATAAGGTTTATTTAACCTTTGCGCATTTTTATAAAATTATCTGAGTAAGATAAAGGCATGATATTTGTTCTGTTATCTTCGAAATAGTTCTAGAGACTTTCTAAAAATGACGGACGGATTTATTTGATGATCGCTGCATTTTAAATTGATTTGTATGTGATAAAATGCTATATTTAGCACAAACTTGTGAAAATCATATAAAATCAACCGTACGCTCAAAAGTTTATTATGAGTAATGGTTGGAAAGCTAATTTCGAGTTCTACGTCTTAAAATTATCATTCGTAATAATTTTCGACTTTACGAGAGGGATATATTCAATATTTGATTTTTATCTTACTTGAGTAAAAAGAAAGGATAAATCAAACAAAAAGGGAATTAGTAAATTACTAAACTACCCTTGGCCCTAATACAAATATAAACTCACCCCCCCTTCTTTCTTCTTTCTTTCCGTGAGCACCCCTCTCTTTCTTTCTTCATCTCTCTCTCGAACATTCTTTCTCGGCCCTCTCCCCATCTCTCTTCTCTCTCTTGCATGCAACACCAAATACTCACCCAAATTCAAAGGTCTCACCATCCATAGCTTCTATTTTCGATATACTACTCAAACACCACTTGCATGTAAGTGTTTATGATCCATCTCTGTGGTTGTGTTCAAGGAAATACGATTTCTTGATATATGATCATAAGAGAAGATTCAAGAGATTTTGTGGTTTAAAACTCAAGAGGAGATCCGTTATGGGCACTCTTAAGTTTGACCACCACCGGCCATGATCCAAGGAGAGCCGGTGGGATTTTAAGAAAATGATGTGTTAGTTGTACTAATGTGATTTTTGAGCTTTATGCCCTTTAAGAATTATATGTAGCCTTTGCATGTCTTGGTTTCTTGAAGAGTTCAAAAAGGGTTTTATACTTCCTTTGAAATTTAAGTGTGTTGATTGATAAAAGGATTGCTATGATTGTTTTAAAAGTATTTGGACTTGTGTAATTGATTGGATGCTTAAGAAATCAAATTTGAGGGTTGCATGTTGTGTAATTGATTTAGTTAAAGGGTTGCATGTTATGTAATTGATTGGATGCTTAAGAAATCAAATTTGAGGGTTGCATTTGTACTAATAAAAAGGGGAATTAGATTTTGTGACTTGATCTTAGTATAAACTAAGCTTAATTAGTGAGAAATGTGATTGCATGTTGGTTTAAAAGAAGAACTAGTGATGCATGTCATTGTTTGGTCCTTGAATTGTGATTTATGATTTTAGCCGAATGAAAAACGGGTCTAAAAGAGATCGATTTGATGCTAAGTGAATGCATGCATGTTTCATTGGAAAATTTGATTAGAGCTTGAGTCACTAAGTGATGTTTTGATGTGTAATTCGAAAATTGTGATAAAAATGAGTGTTTGATTTAGTTAAGAGATGAACTTGATTTGCATGTGAGCATATATGTATGATTTGGTTCGAATTTTATCAATAAAGAAAAGGGTGATAGCTTAAATGTTGGATTATGCTAGAACTAAAGTTGTATGGTGTAATTTTTGAGAAATTTGATTGTATATATATTCATGGTTCTAATTTTTGTAAATTGAAAGAAAGGAAAATGATTCTTTAAAGGTTTTTGAATGAGTATGTGTTTATACGAACTAAGTGAGTATTTGATTGATTTTGTGATTGGTAATTGCAAGAAGGCCGAATAGGCTATATAAACTTAGAATGAAACTTGGGTTTTGATAATCGAAAGAATTATTGGGTGTGTATATGTAAATGTCTATGGATTTGATTGTTTGATTGTAGTATGTGGTTCGAATTAAGGAATAAAAGAAAAAGGGAACTAAGACGATTGATTTTAAAAGCTATAAGTGATAGTTATAATTGTAACGATTTAGTTGTGTATGAATCGTGCACTCATATGAATTATAATTTTTTTGATTTAAAGAATAGTAGATATTAAAGCGAGTATAAGTTGATTATTGAGTATATAAAGATATAGAGGCTACGAGAAAAGAATGTGTTATGTGCTATGTGCATGTGTGTATATAAGCTATACTCGTATAGTTCGAGTCAAGAGTATAATCGAGCTATCGTATTGAGTGAACGTTCCGAGAACGAGAGTTGAGACTGATTAAGGGTTTAGTTTTTATTGTAGATTCGGAGCGTGAGGGCAATCAGGCTAGGAAAGGAAAGGGTATACTAGGTGGCAGTAGTTCAACCTTCAGGAAAGCGAATTCAGGCAAGTAACTCTAATTATTTGTGTAAATGGTTATAGAGAGGATATTGTTCATGCCATGTAGAGTATTGAACTGTTAAAATAATGAAACCCTGTTATTGATTTGAGATACCCTGTCTTTGATCTTGTAAAACTGTTATTGATAAGCTTATTGATCCAACCCCCTTTGGTAACTCTTTTTCATGTTCTACTAATTTGATATACCATGAACTGTTATAAACCCTATAAGTACCTTTACGAACCCCTTGTAATGATGTTACAATCATGGATCATCATATTCCCTATTGATCCTTGAAACAGTTTTGATTCCTCTAACTTAAGTACCTTGTTATCATTGATTCAAGATCCCTAGAATTGCACCTTCCGATCCTTGATTCATTTCCTTAACTTTGATTTCTTGAAATTGAATCTAAGAATGAATTTTGACTTGAAAGAGTCCGAATGTTTTCATATTCTTGGTAATGATAAAATGAATTTAGAAAACCTACTTTTTCCAACTCAAGGTTTTCCAAACAAATTCATGATGGATTGGATTGGGACGTAAGAGACTAGTGGGACTAGTCCAGTCATAGTAAGAGGCTAGCGGGGCTAGTCTAGTTTAAGGCTAAAATTATGCCATTTGGTACCTTAGAGACCGGATGGAGGTTGGTACGGGCTGATCACCCGTATTATAATGAAATGAAAGATAAAGTGGTCCAATCAAGGGTTCGATATTGATTATTTTAAAAGGAATTGAAATTTCCTACTCAGTAATTGATTCTTTAAAAATGAAAATGGTTTATATTGCTTTGAAAAGAGTTGATTGTGATATTGTGAAGCTTATAACTCATGAACCCTAATTGTTATTCTGTTGATCATATAATTGATTCCATATAATGAAAAGATTGTCGCTTTCCTTTTTGAAAGATCTGTTTTGATCCCTTAATGATTTGTGATGAATGTCGGCTTTCACCCTGCTTTAAGCCTTGTTCCTTGAAAGCCCCAAATTTTTCCTTCATAATCCTTTCTTAACCCGAAAGATAGAAATCTGCCACCTAGATCTGATAAAGTAGAATGCCCTGAGATTGGTAAAGTATATTATGGATTTTGATATCGTAGAACTGCTTTATAGTTACTTGTCGAGTTTTATACTCATATGTTTTGTTTAAATCTAACCATGACAGTTAAGCAAGAAGATGGCCAGGCTTAGGCGCACTGCTCGTAAGAGTGTACCTGGTGGTCCCTATCGTGTTGAGGGCTTCCGGTTGCCAGAGCAGGTAGTAAAGTTTTTTGAGTGAGCAAGCGCTTAGCCAGAGAGTTGTAAAGATACAATGGGTTATCTGTCGGTTCCAATCCGGGATCGAATATGATTATTAAATTTTATTTTGGGGTTGTAAGTTATAATGTATGATTGGTAGTTATAATCTTATCTCATACTTTATCCTGTTTGATCCTGTCAGTAGCTAATCGGGGTTTATATTTATTTAATTAGTAAATTATAGGTGTGTGGGTCCTCATTTCCTAACCCCGAGATTAAGGGCGTCACAATTTATTTGACACTTCGATAAGTCAAGTTTGGGTTCTCTATAAGAGTAATTTAAAATGACTTCCCAACATGTACTTCACTTCTCAAAATGACTTATCGATAGACAAACTTCAAATGTCTATTTTTGAGTTCTCGAAAATCATTTACTTTTACTATAAATACCCAGACTTCTCGAATACATTTTTTTAATTTCTCAAATTTCTAAGCAAACTGAATATTTATTAATTCATATCCTCAATATATGAAGTGAATAAATTGTTGGATTTTTAACGCAGCGGGGTCATGGCAAAACACTTTTACATATATAAAATCCAAATAAAAGCATATAAATCGTGAATAAAAATTCGAGGGATCGAATCTAACCTTTAAAAATAATTCAGAGACAACGATCAGATATCCTTAGCAGTTGCTCCTCAAGTGTGAAGCACTCCACCGGTATCCACCAAGAAAACGATGTTAAGGAGGAGGAAGGAGGTGGAGAGAATTGGGTTTTCCAAACTTTTTGGGTTTTTGGGGTTCTTGGGTTAGAATCAAATTAGGGTCTATAATAGTGTATTTATAGGCAAAATTTTTTGCTGAAATTTTCCCATAAATAATATTATTATTATCCCATTTATTATTCTCATTAATAATTAAAACACCTTTTAATCATTAATCCTTTTTCTAAACACTTTAGAAATAATTCTCTCTCTTGATTTAATTTCCAAAAATTAAATCCTTTAATTAATAATATTAAGAACTTTTCTTAATTAATTTATAATCAATTAAATCTCATTTAATTAATTATTAAATTTGCCAATTAATTATTTATTTCACAAATAAATAATTATTTAGCCATTATTAATTAATTCCTCCACCATTAAATCATTCTCTTTTTATGGTGTGACCCTGTAGGTTCAATATTAAACCGGTAGTAGAAATAAATAATAATAAAACTATTTTATCATTATTTATATAAATTCTCTAATTTATTAAATATGATTAATTAATTAATCACATTTATTCTACATCGTGAGGGATACTTCTCAGCATATTTCGACTATCCGGATAATATGAATTCACTGCTTAGAATACCAAGAACCTATTCAGTGAATAGTTACCGTACAATAAACTCCTTCTACCCTACAATGTCCCGATTAAATACAAGGCATGGATCTCATGTCAAGCCTATCTAATTTAATCACTTGCTTACCATTTAATATGCGTAGTTCTATGCAAATTAGAAACTCCTTTCTAATTTCATTCACTCTGGCCAGAGATTCCTGAACTTGCATAAGTGGATCAGTCTTGAACATTCGCTTCCTTCACTGGAAGGGGTAGATCCTTTATTGATCATACACTATCTTCGTGTACAAATTCCTATACCCAGAAGAGCCCTAATAATTGTCCCTGGAGACTAAGAACTAAATCAAAGCATAGTTCAGTGTACACAAGATGACTATGATGACCTCAAGTCTAAGGATACTTGTACAACTATCACTATGTGAACAACTGCTGACACGTGAGTGAACTCCATCAATTGTTCAGCTGTGCGAGTCATGTTCAGTGAACTTATTCTATAATAAGCACACCTACATAATAGCTATAATGTCACCACACAAATGTCTATGAGAACAGACATCCTTCATAATGAAGCAAGCATAGTATGTACCGATCTTTGCAGATTATTAATTACCAGTTAGTAATCCTATGACCAGGAACTATTTAAGTTTAGAGTTATCATCTTTTTAGGTCTCACTATTATGATCTCATCATAATCCATAAAAAGCTTTACTCTAAACTATGGTATATCTTATTTAAACACTTAAATAGATAAAGCCCGTAATAAAAACAAAACACGTCTTTTATTAATATCAATGAAATCAAAACAGATTACATAAAAAGTTATTCCTAAATCCTAATACATGATTGGACTTAGGACATATTCCTTTCAATCTCCCACTTGTACTAAAGCCAATCACTCTGGTATCTAATACCCATCTTGTCTTTATGACGATCAAAGTGACTTTCATAAAGTAGCTTTGTGAGTGGGTCTGCTATGTTGTTATGTGTGTCAACTCTAATTCAATACAATACAAGAAATGTTACCGCGCTCCCACTAACCCTTTTGTAGATGCATGGTTCATCTACGTTTTTGATAAAATCAAACTCTTTGATTGTCTCATCAAAACGGATATTCCATCTACGAGAAGCTTGCTTTAAACCACATATGGTTCGCAGTAGCTTACACACTAGGTTTTCATTTCCCTTGGAAAGAAAACCATCTGGCTATATGCCAGATCTCATAGTCGTAGTAAGCAGCAATCGCAAGCAAAATCCGAACTGATTTTAACAGGGCTACAGGTAAAAGGTTTCATCAAAGTCAATCCATTGCCTTTGTTTGAATCCTTTTGCCAAAAGTCTGGCCTTAAAGGTCTCCACCTAGCCATCTTCTCTAATCATTCTTACGTATACTGTATACATAGATTCCATTCCGGATTTCATGGCACTATGCCATTTCTCTGAGTCAACACTACTCATAGCCTCATTATAGGTCACAGGGTCGTCATCATCAATGATCGACAACTCATTGTCTTTCTCAATGACAAGGCCATATTTCCTCTCAGGTTGGCGAGACACTCTCCCTGACCTATGAATGGGCTGTTCCACAAAAGGTTGTTCAGTCAGAACAGGTGTTTCCACTTGATCTGTAGTATTTTGTGCTTCTTGAACTTCATCAAGTTCAATTTTGCTTCCACTATTTCCTTCAAGGATAAACTCCTTTTCCAAGAAGGTAGCATGTCTGGAGACAAACACCCGATGATCGGTGCAAAAGTAATACCCTAAAGTCCCTTTAGGATATCCCATAAAACTACATTTTCCGGATCGATATTCCAGCTTATCTGGGTCAACTTTCTTGACATAAGATGGACATCCCCAAATCTTAACGTGTTTAAGACTCGGTTTCCTTTCTTTTCATATCTCATATGAAGTTTGAGGAACAGATTTTGGAAGGCACCATATTCAGTAAATATGCTGAGGTTTCCAATGCATAACCCCATAGGAATACTGGAAGATTTGCATAGCTCATCATGGACCGAACTATGTCTAACAAAGTTCGATTTCTCCTTTCAGATACCAATCTGGAGGAGTCCACTGGGAGACTATACCATTTACTTTGAGATAATCTAGAAACACTCCATTAAAGTATTCACCACCTCGATCTGATCGAAGAGTTATAATACTATGTTTGGTTGTTTCTCCACTTCATACTTATACTCTTTGAACTTTTCAAAGGGTTTCAGACTTGTGTTTCATCAAACACATATCTGAATCTAGATCTATCATCTATGAAAGTAATGAAGTATGAAAATCCACCCATGGCTTGCTTAGACATTGGTCCACATACATCTGTGTGTACCATTCCTAGCAAATTTGCAGTCCAATCTCCATGTCTAACAAATGGAGACTGCAGTGCCACTATAAAGATTTTCATCATCCCTTTTCTTTTATTAGTTTGTTCAATCTGAAGTAAATTATGTCACAAATATACAGACCATTATTTAAAGCACCACATCCATAAAGAATATTATCTCTAAGAATAGAACATTCATTATTCTCAATAATAAATGAAAATCCAGCCAAGTCTAACATGGGAATAATATTCCTCACAATCGAGGGAACAAAATAACAATTATTTAAAACAATAGTCTTGTCCGTAGGCATATGTAAATGAAATGATTCTACATCTTCAGCAGCAACTCTTGCTCCATTTCCCATCAGTAGAATCACCTCCTCTTCCTCAAGAGTCCTACTTCTCCTTGGTCCCTGCAACAAATTGCAGATTTGAGAACCACAGGCGGTAGTAAAAATTTGATTTAATGACATATTCATTTCTATCATGAACATACCTGAATCAGAAGCGGTAGTCTCACTACCCTTCTTCTTCTTCTTCTTCTTCTTCAATTCTGCAAGGTAAACCTTGCAGTTCCTCTTCCAGTGCCCCACCTTGTTACAGTGAAAGCAAACAATTTTGCTCTTGGGGTCTTCAGCTTTTGGTGGAACCGGCGTTTTCTCACCTACTTTCTTCTTCTTGGAAGAGTTCCTCTTCCTTTTCTTAGGATTGGAACCTTCACCAATTAGAAGAATAGAACTCTTCTTAGGGGGAAAATTCGATTCCGCAGTCTTCAACATGTTATGGAGTTCAGGCAGGCTGACATCCAACTTATTCATGTGAAAGTTCACAACAAACTGCGAGAACGAACTCGGAAGCGATTGCAAGACCAAGTCTTGGCTCAGCTCCCCATCCATGGCAAAACCAAGTTGTCCAAGACGTTCAATCAAATTGATCATCTTAAGTACATGGTCATTCACAGATGATCCCTCAGACATCCTACAACCGAACAACTCATTCGATATCTCATATCGAGCTGTCCTCCCCGCCACATCATACAACTCTTGTATATGCATTAGGATAGTGTGAGCATCCATATGCTCATGTTGCTTCTGTAGCTCAATGTTCATGGAAGCTAGCATGATGCATTGAGCAACATTTGCATCATCTATCCACTTACGATACACAACATGTTCATCATTATGTGCATCACTAGCAGGTTCAGTAGGCTTAGGTGAGTCAATCACGTATTCCAGCTTCTCAATCCTGAGAACAATTCTCAAGTTTCGAAGCCAGTCAGCATAATTAGGACCAGTCAATTTGTGAGCATCCAGTATGCTCCTGAGTGATAGGCAGAAGACATAACGTACAAAGTAAATCTGTAAATGATAAACACATAACAACACTTAGCAAATATTCGATTTCATTTCAAAACACTACATGAATCGGGTCTTTATTCATAAGTGTCTCCCACTAGTTTATCTAATTTATTCAACCCCCTATGTGAAAAATTAAGCATTCATAATGCTAGTGGGAATAGGGATCCTACATTCCATTACACAACCCCGGCTGTAGCACGAACCGCCATGTAATGTTCAATAGGCAGACAACTCTTGTCAATTACATCTTATGTTTTCCCTAATCAAACTTTAGCCTCTTGAATAATTGAGTCACGGGTGTGGCACGATAAACTCAATATTCTAAGTCAAGTCTAACCCAACATTCCGTACAATTGAATCAGTCCCCAAAGGCCCACGGCTGTGGCACGTAACGACCTTTAGATTCTTATTCAATGTACACATCTCTATGTAATAGACAAGTATTTCTTATTTCGAAATCAAAGCCCTCGGCTGTGGCACGAAATGACAATGATTCAAAAATAAGAACTACTTTCTATCATGTTGGAAGGCTATGACCGACACAAGCCCGTTGTGTCATTGGCCAATTACTACTTGATATTATTTAATTTTAGAGGGATTATATTACGTTACAATCATAATCATATTATAAAGAGATTCTTCCTTTTAAATTAAATATTTCAAATCAATAATCAATAATCAGATGATTCCCAGATCGGGCGGAGCATTGTCAAGAGGCGTCACTTAATAACCCTTTCTTATAGATAGAAATCTGTTGTTGACAGAATCATCCTTTCTCTCATATCGAAAATTCATATTCAATTACGTGTTTCATAAACTCAAGAATCTCATGATTGTATTCATAATATTATTATTAAGGTTATGAAACAATTTCACTATACTAGGTTATCTAACAAATGCCTTATGTTCATTTAAGTTCACCTAAATCTATCAACGCATGATAAACTAAGCATATATCACATATATCAACATGAATAAACATCAATGTAGGCATGTTACATCATCTATCACATTAGTCTAAGCATTATACATCTCTATGTATCACATGAAGCATTTAAAAGCAAATAAAAATAGTCAAAAACAGCTTTAAAACACTTCATGGAAATATAAACAGTTCAAAACTTTTATATAAACTAAAATTGATCACTCCATTAGATCCGTCTCGGAAAAACGAATCCAACGGTATATTGCACGCCCAAAACGGAGTTACGAAACTCCCAGAAAATCAATTTTAATATGGACAGTCGGGCTGTAACGCATTACAGGAACGCATTACTAGCCCTATAACGCATTCCAGTGATGCGTTACACCCCTTTTAAGCCATTAAAGGGTGTAACGCATTCCGTGAATGTGCCACAGGTGTGTAACGCATTCCGGTGTAACGCATTCCGGGAATACGTTACACCCCTATTTTTTTCGTTTTCGCAGCAGCCGCCGCCTTTTTTCTCAGAATCCGCGCCGCCTGACAGAACCTGTACCTATGTCTGCCTTCTTTCCGTGCAATCAGACATCACAGACAATACAAACAGACAAGCAACAGATATACAAATATATGTATATATATATATATATATATAAATAGATTTATTTAATTACGAATTTAATTGATACAACTTCAAAAATTCATAATAAAAAATCTATACATCATAAAATTATGAAAAAAAATACCCAGACGATCTACAACACTTGTAGAACCCAGATCAACATTCAAAATTATTCTAAGAAACGATTTCTCATCAGACAAAATTAATCCATGATATAACTTGTAAAAATCATAATTAATTCATACAAGCACATAAAATTCTGAAATTTTTACCATAGATCTATATGCATACAACCTGTGCTCTGATACCATTGTTGGATTTTTAACGCAGCGAGGTCATGGAAAAACACTTTTACACATACAAAATCCAAATAAAAGCATATAAATTGTGAATAAAAATTCGAGGGATCGAATCTAACCTTTAAAAATAATTCGAAGACAACGATCAGAGATCCTTAGCAGTTGCTCCTCAAGTGTGAAGCACTCCACCGGTATCCACCAAGAAAACGATGTTAAGGAGGAGGAAGGAGGTGGAGAGAATTGGGTTTTCGAAACTTTTTGGGTTTTTTGGGTTCTTGGGTTAGAATCAAATTAGGGTCTATAATAGTGTATTTATAGGCAAAATTTTAGAAAACACCTTTTAATTATTAATCCTTTTTCTAAACACTTTAGAAATAATTCTCTCTCTTGATTTAATTTCTAAAAATTAAATCCTTTAATTAATAATATTAAGAACTTTTCTTAATTAATTTATAATCAATTAAATCTCATTTAATCAATTATTAAATTTGCCAATTAATTATTTATTTCACAAATAAATAATTATTTAGCCATTATTAATTAATTCCTTCACCATTAAATCATTCTCTTTTTATGGTGTGACCCTGTAGGTTTAATATTAAGCCGGTAGTAGAAATAAATAATAATAAAACTATTTTATCATTATTTATATAAATTCTCTAATTTATTAAATATGATTAATTAATTAATCACATTTATTCTACATCATGACGGATACTTCTCAGCATATCGCGACTATCCAGATAATATGAATTCACTGCTTAGAATACCAAGAACCTATTCAGTGAATAGTTACCGTACAATAAACTCCTTCTACCCTACAATGTCCCGATTAAATATAAGGCATGGATCTCGTGTCAAGCTTATCTAATTTAATCACTTGCTTACCATTTAATATGCGTAGTTATATGCAAATTAGAAACTCCTTTCTAATTTCATTCACTCTGGCCAGAGATTCCTGAACTTGCATAAGTGGATCAGCCTTGAACATTCGCTTCCTTCACTGGAAGGGGTAGATCCTTTATTGATCATACACTATCTTCGTGTACAAATTCCTATACCCAGAAGAGCCCTAATAATTGTCCCTGGAGACTAAGAACTAAACCAAAGCATAGTTCAGTGTACACAAGATGACTATGATGACCTCAAGTCTAGGGATACTTGTATAACTATCACTATGTGAACAACTGCTGACACGTGAGTGAACTCCATCAGTTGTTCAGCTGTGCGAGTCATGTTCAGTGAACTTATTCTATAATAAGCACCTACATAATAGCTATAGTGTCACCACACAAATGTCTATGAGAACAGACATCCTTCATAATGAAGCAAGCATAGTATGTACCGATCTTTGCGGATTATTAATTACCAATTAGTAATCCTATGACCAGGAACTATTTAAGTTTAGAGTTATCATCTTTTTAGGTCTCACTATTATGATCTCATCATAATCCATAAAAAGCTTTACTCTAAACTATGGTATATCTTATTTAAACACTTAAATAGATAAAGCCCGTAATAAAAACAAAACACGTCTTTTATTAATATCAATGAAATCAAAACAGATTACATAAAAAGTTATTCCTAAATCCTAATACATGATTGGACTTAGGACATATTCCTTTCATAAATAACAGATCAAAAGAAGCAAAAGTATGAAAAACTGAAATAATTTAATTCATAAATTATGTTCAGCAAAATACTTTTGACATACTTTGTCTATAATTACTCTGACTTATTGACACATTTACGTGCTGATGTGCTATTTTTTTAATTTGGAAATATGTTAGTCTAATGTAAGTAGACTAGTACATTATATCTAATGTTTTGAGAATGCTGATAATGGTTAAATTTATTTGACTGTATGTTGATAGGAGGAGTTACTTTTTGTGTAGGGAGTACTTGTTTACTAGCATGGGGAATAGTAACTAGTCATTTCTAACTGTTAAGTACGCTTATGTGATTATTACTCTTATTATCCGGGCAACTCAAGAGTCTCTTGGTTTCTATCTTTACTCCCTCTATAAATTAAAACGCTTCACTCTTTATCATTCATCACTACTCGTATTCTCAACAAACATCTAATTTCAAAACTCACCTCATGTCCATCTCTCTCTTTCTCTCTCAAATGGATGCCCCAGTCTTCTACAGACTTATTAATGGAGTTTACCAGCCTGTCCATCATCTGGCTGATGACCAAATATACTTTGATCCTTTCGGACTTCGCGTCCGTCTCAGGGGGGTTGTTTGCAGCCCCTTTGTTATTCCACTTGAGGTCTTTGACGAACTCTCGTGGAATGATTAAATCAACATTCTTTTCTTTGAGGGGGAAGTTTCTCTTGAGCTGGAGAGACGTGCAAGGGTAGCTGAGCAGCAATGCCTTGCTACTCTGGAGTTGCAGGAGAGGATCATCTCTCTTGCACACTCCATGTCCAGAGCTTACCAGCACAGGGCAAGGAGGTTGGAGGTCGAGAAGAAGAAGGAGCCTAAATTAGAGTAGTTAGGATTAAGATTTACTTGATGTAATCTGAATCTTAATGTACTATGTGTTTAATATTAATGAAAATTCTCTTCTTCTTTATCAATTTGTTTTTGTTGCTTGATTGTTTATGTCATGATTGTCTTGTGTTTACAAATTAATTAATTATTAGTTTTCATGTCATAATGCTTGCAACTGTATGTCTCAATGCTTATGCCTAATCAAAACTCCAAATAGATAAATATGTTCAATGCATTACAGGTTCAACACAATCCACTCAGACAACAACAGGAAATTCAAATTTTCAATCAACAAGTATTTGTGTTAAAATGCAGCTAAAACATCTATAAACCAAACTGCAGTTCTCCCAGATACATCAACACAAACATAAACTCAAACACAATTCCACTCAGGTGACTCTCAAAAGAAATCTGTTTTACAAAAGGACAGCAATTTCATAATATTCTTCAGATTGTTTTGTTGTTTGAGAAGAGAAACCACCACAAACATGTAAAATTTATCAAATTTTACTGAATATCCCATGAGTATTCCTAATACACTTTCATGTGCAAAATAGTCTTCACAGACTGAAAGGTTTGAGGATAGTACTCCTGAAGGGGAGCTGTCTAAATCATCTCCAATTTAATTGGAGGTTCCTCAAAAAGAAAGAACTCCCCCCATAACTCTAGCACAAGCTGCCTTGGCAGTCAAAGCTAGAAGTACAATTGCCTATGACAATGTCATGAGAAGGGCAAGTATAGCACAATTATGTGCCAGTGTGTTGCAAGACTGTTGTGCCTATGACAATGTCATGTTGACTTTAACTAGATATGCAGAATAGGTTGATTAATTGTACATAAATGATGTCTTGTAATTCTGCATAAGTGAAATAGAGTCAAGTGCCAAAATAGCTACCGACGGATGATTAACAAAGCCATCGACGGATGATCAAATGACTATCAACGGATGTTTAATATAGCAGTCGACGAATGATCAATTAAACCATCAACGGATGTTCTGAAAGTCAACGGATGATCATATGAAGAATTCAAACAGTAGTTGAACAGTGAAAGCTGACACACAGCCGTCGAGATGTATACAAACACACTGTGGAAGCCCATTAACTGGGTAATAGAGGACGAAAAGCAGCAAAGCTTAAGACTGATAGTTTTTATATTTGTTCAGTCTTTTTGACTTTGTAATCTTGGTATTATATAAACCAAGAGTGTAGCAAATAGAAATAATAACTGAAATAGATGAGAAACACAAAAACAGAGAAATCTTTGTAAGCAGAATCATTAGCATTTCCTGTATTCTCAGTAGTTCCTTTTGTAAGCAGCTGTGAGCATTCTTGCACACAGAGTCCTCTCGATATATTATATATATCTCTGGTGGAATTGTTTAAATCCACCAGAAAGTTTTTAAGGACTCTTGTTTTTAATTACTTATGTTTTGATTCAATTAAGTTTCTATTCCGCATTGTGCTAATCAAGACATTATATCTATATTCGAGTTGAACATTTTTATTTCGAGAAAAAGGTTCAAGAATTCCATTTAACCCCCCTTCTGTAATTCTTGCTATATTGTTAAGGGACTAACAATTGGTATCAGAGCAAGCTCTTAATCTACAAAGAGTTTAAAGATCAAAACAATTCAGCAAGATGAACAAGAAAGATGTTGGAGTCAAGATTCCTTTTCTTGATAAAGATAATTACCATCATTGGAAGGTAAAGATGCATCTTCATATGCTTTCTCAAGATGAGGCCTATGTGGACTGCATGGAAAGAGGCCCTCATGTTCCAATGAGAGCCGCAACAGGAAACGAAGCATCTGTTCCAAAGCCAAGGCATGAATGGTCTGATCCTGACATTGAACAAGTCAGGAAAGATAAAAAGGCCATGAACATTCTGTTCAATGGTGTTGATGCAGACATGTTTGATAACATCATCAACTGCAAAACTGCCAAGGAAGTTTGGGACACAATACAGATAATTTGTGATGGCACTGAGCAAGTAAGAGAAAATAAAATGCAGCTCCTGATTCAGCAATATGAGCATTTTCATAATGAAGAAAGTGAGTCACTCACTGACATTTTCAGTAGATTCCAAAAACTACTAAATGCTCTTAAGTTGCATGGAAGAGTCTATCAGACTAAAGACTCCAATCTAAAATTTCTCAGATCTCTTCCAAAGGAATGGAAACCAATGACAGTCTCATTGAGAAACTTACAAGATTATAAGGAGTTTACTTTCGAGAGACTGTATGGCATTCTGAAGACCTATGAGCTTGAGATAGAGCAGGATGAAAGAATGGAGAGAGGAAAGAAGAAAGGAGGATCCATTGCACTAGTTGCTGATCTGGAAAAGGAGAAGGAAGTGAAGATGGAAGCTGTAGAATCAACTTCAAAGGTCTGTGAGAATAAGGGTAAGGGGCTAGCTGCAGAAAGTGAAGAATCATTGAGCCAAGATGACATGGAGGACATTGATGAGCACCTAGCATTTCTTTCAAGGAGATTTGCCAAGCTCAAGTTCAAGAAGAACTTTGGAGCAGCCAAGCCAAATAGAAATATGGTGGATAAGTCAAAATTCAAATGTTTCAAATGTGGCTTGGCAGGGCATTTTGCAAATGAGTGTAGAAAGTCAGATTCTAGTAAGATAAGGTTTGAGTCTGTGGATTATAAGCAAAAATACTTTGATCTACTCAAACAAAAGGAAAGGGCTTTTATTACACAAGAGAATGACTGGGCAGCAGATGGTTTGGATGAAGATGAAGATGTCAGCTATGTCAATCTAGCCCTAATGGCCAAGTCTGATGAAACAGAGACAAGTTCCTCAAGCAATCAGGTAATCACTACAAACCTTGCACATTTATCTAAAGTTGAGTGTAATGATGCCATAAATGACATGTCCACATAATTGTATCATTTGCATGTTACACTTAAGTCCCTCACTAAAGAAAATGCTAAAATCAAAGAAAACAACTTGTTTTTAAGTGAGAGAAATAATGTGATTGAGTCTCAGTTTGTTGAGTTTGAGAAACTAAAAATTGAGTGTAAGATTGCCAAGGAGGAATTAACTGAGTCCTTGAAAAAGGAAGAAATTTTGAAGAAGCAGCTCGAGCGTGAACAAGAGGTGATTAAAGCATGGAAAACATCCAGGGATGTTCATGCTCAAATCAACAAAGTTCAAGGAATTGAGTCTTTTTGTGATGAAGCCTGGAAGAAGAATAAAGAGAAACTATAACCTATTTTGGTAGATGGGTTGTTGACAGATGTAGACTCGACGGATGATGAGGACTATCCGTCGGATGATAAAAAGTGTTATCCGTCGAATGATGAAAATCCTCATCCGTCGGCTGTAAGCAAATCCATTAGCAAAGCCAAATTAATCAAGCTAAATGAAAAGTATGGGTCTGTTTCCAAGAACTTTGTTTCAGGAGAGTCAAGTCAAGCTAAGAAAGGGAAAAAGGCTAATGTTGGTCACATGACTGTCAAACAGTTAAGTGACAGACTTGAGAAAATTGAGGTAAAAACAGAGACTAAAAGGAAAAATAATAGGAATGGTAAAGTAGGGATTAACAAACACAATAACTACACACCTGATAAATATGCTCCTAGAAAAATCTGTGTCAAGTGTGGTAGTGTAAATCATTTGTCTGTTAATTGCAAATCTGCCATGCCTACTCCCATGTCTGTTCAGTCTCAATTTCCCAACATAAATGCCATGCCTCCCATGCCTGTTAATGCTATGCCTACATAGAGTATAAATGCACAGTTTGCTAATATGCCATTTGCACCTAATCCATATTATGCTGCATACAATATGCCTCAAATGCCATTTAGCATGCCTTACTGGAATAACATGTTTGCACCAAGCACGTCATTTCCTGTTAGCCATAATATGCATGATAATTCTGTTGCATTAAATGGTTTCAAAGGGCCAACCCAAATGACTAAGGAAGAATCTAAAATTCCTAAGTCAAATGAGTTAAGACCTAAGAAACAGAAGAAGAAAGCTAACAAGGCAGGACCCAAGGAAACTTGGGTACCAAAATCAACTTGATTTAATTTTGATGTGTGCAGGGAAACAGAAGGAATCTTTGGTACTTGGATAGTGGTTGTTCAAGACACATGACTTGTGTTTATACCCTGCTCACAGAGTTTAAGGAGAGAGCTGGTCCAAGTATTACTTTTGGAGATGACAGCAAGGGTTATACTGTGGGATATGGCTTAATTTCAAAGGATAATGTCATCATTGAAGAGGTTGCCTTAGTGGATGGTCTCAAACACAATCTGTTGAGTATCAGCCAGCTTTGTGATAAAGGCAACTCAGTAACCTTCAATAAAGAAGCCTGTGTTGTGACTAATAATCAAAACAACAAAGTGGTTCTCACTGGTGTGAGAAGTGGAAATATGTACCTAGCTGACTTCAACTCAACTAAAGCAGAATCTGTAACTTGTCTTCTCAGTAAAGCAAGTCAAGATGAAAGTTGGCTATGGCACAAGAAGCTATCCCATTTAAACTTCAAGACCATGAATGAGCTGGTAAAGAAAGAACTAGTAAGAGGCATTCCACTTGTGGAGTTTATAAAGGATGGACTATGTGATGCCTGCCAAAAAGGGAAGCAGATCAAAGCATCATTCAGGAAGAAACTTGATTCAGCAATTGAAGAGCCTCTGCAACTGCTTCACATGGATCTGTTTGGACCAGTCAATGTATTGACTATTTCAAAGAAAATATTTTGCCTAGTAATTGTAGATGATTTTTCAAAGTTCTCTTGGACATATTTCCTAAAGTCTAAAGATGAGGCTAGTGAAATCATCATCAATCACATAAGGCAAGTTAACAATCATCCTGATTTCAAAGTTAGAAGAATCAGGAGTGACAATGGAACTGAGTTCAAGAACTATGTCATGAGAGCATTTTGTGAGGAAAATGGAATCTTACATGAGTTCTCAGCAGCAAAGACTCCATAACAGAATGGAGTAGTGGAAAGGAAGAACAGATCACTTATTGAAGCTGCAAGGACAATGCTTGAAGAATCAAAATTACCAACATATTTCTGGGTTGAAGCTGTAAACACTGCATTCTACACTCAGAACATCTCTCTGATTAATCAAGCAAGATGCATGACTCCTTATCAATTGTTCAAGAACAAGAAGCCAACTCTAAACTTTCTTCATGTCTTTGGTTGTAAATGCTATATTCTGAGAAATTAAACAAATCAAAATGGGAAGTTTGATGCTAAAGCAGATGAAGGAATTTTTGTTGGATATGCTGTTGGTAAAGCATATAGAGTCTACAATCTAAGAACCAACATTGTTGTGGAATCTATACATGTTGTGTTTGATGATAAAAAAATTGAAGGACTGAAAGATGGAGATTACCATGAGAGCCTCAAATTCGACAATGTTGAGATGGTCAGTGATGAAAGTGATGATGAGAGTGATCAAGAAACAGTGTCTAAGGATAATACAGACAAATCTACCACCAATGAAGCATAAAACTCAACATCCGTCGAGTTGCATAATGCTTCATCCGTCGGAAGGCAATCTGTGTTATCCGTTGGAAGACAACCTGCCTCATCCGTCGGTACTCAAAATTCACCATCCGTCGGGTTATCAAAAGGAGCAGGAAGTCAAGGTAGATCACCCATAGAAAGTACCCCTTTCTCAAATCAAAGATCCACAAACTCAGGGGGAGTTTCTAGCAATCAAAACTCAATCACACATCAAGACAACAATGAGGTCTCTTCATCTAGAGCTAATCTACCTCAACCAAGGAAATGGACAAAAGATCACCCCTTTGAACTGATTATTGGTGATGTTTCTTCTAGAGTTCAAACAAGGAGAGCAACTCAAGAAGAATGTCTATACAGCAGCTTTCTGTCAAAGGAAGAACCAAAGAAGGTAGAAGAAGCCTTGTTAGATCCTGATTGGATTTTAGCTATGCAGGAGGAGCTAAACCAATTTGAAAGGAATAAAGTATGGAAGCTGGTACCCAAGCCTAAAGGAAAGAATCCAATAGACACCAAATAGGTATTCAGAAACAAGATGGATGAAAATGGCATAGTAGTAAGGAACAAAGCCAGATTGGTTGCTAAAGGCTATTGCCAGCAAGAAGGAATAGATTTTGATGAAACATTTGCTCATGTTGCAAGACTTGAAGCCATCAGAATCTTCTTAGCCTATGCAACCCATGCCAATTTTAAGGTCTATCAAATGGATGTCAAAAGTGCCTTTCTTAATGGAGATTTGGAGGAAGAAGTGTATGTTAGTCAACCTCCTGGCTTTGAAGATCCAAATTTTCCAGAGTATGTCTATTATCTACTGAAAGCACTTTATGGACTGAAGCAAGCACCTAGAGCCTGGTATGACACTTTATCAAAGTTCCTTTTGGAAAATCACTTCACAAGAAGTACTATAGATAAAACTTTATTTTTCAGAAATGTTAATGGCTCTAGCATACTTGTTCAAATCTATGTAGATGATATTATTTTTGGCTCTACAGATGAGAAACTTTGTAAAAAGTTTGCCAAACTGATGCAAAGTAAGTATGAAATGAGTATGATGGGAGAACTAACTTACTTTCTTGGTTTACAAGTTAAACAAGTTAGTGATGGAATATTCATTAGTCAAACTAAATATATTTTTGATCTTTTAAAGAAGTTTGATCTAATGGATTGCACATCTGCAAAAACTCCCATGGCCACTGCAACTAAGCTTGAATTAAACACTACTGAAAAGTCTATGGATATTTCAAGCTATAGAGGCATGGTTGGCTCACTTCTGTACTTAACAGCTAGTAGGCCAGATATAATGTTTGCTACATGTTTATGTGCTTAATTTTAGGCTGATCCTAGAGAATCTCACTTGATAGCTATTAAGAGAATTTTCAGATATCTCAAGGGAACACCAAAACTTGGCATTTGGTATCCTAGAGATTCTGGTTTTGGTCTAACTGGTTATTCAGATGCAGATTATGCAGGTTGCAGATTTGACAGAAAAAGCACAACAGGAACTTGTCAATTTCTAGGAAGCAAGCTTGTGTCCTGGTTCAGTAAAAAATAAAATTCAGTTTCTACTTCTACAGCTGAAGCTGAATATATCGCTACTGGCAGTTGCTGTGCACAGATTTTATGGATGAAGAATCAATTACTAGACTATGGCTTGCAAGTTGAGAGGATTCCTATTTTCTGTGATAACACAAGTGCAATTGCCATCACTGAAAATCCAGTGCAACATTCAAGGACAAAGCACATAAACATCAAGTACCATTTCATAAGGGAACATGTAATGAATGGTACTGTAGAGTTACATTTCATTCCAAATGAGAAGCAACTTGCAGATATCCTTACCAAGCCATTGTATGAATCCACCTTTTCAAGGTTGGTAAGTGAGTTAGGTATGCTTAATTACTCTTGAATTTATCTGAGTTAATTTGCAAGTTGAAATGTAGCCAGAAATTTAGCTGATTTTTAGTCATGGATGAAATTTTGGCTAAGTCAAAATTTGCATCTCGACGGATGACCATTATCCATCGAGTTGAGTCATCCGTTGATATAATATTTGCAAATAAAAATCAATTACTTTTCTGGAATCTTTTAAAACTCGACGGATAACAGTTTATCCTCATCCGTCGAATTGTCTAAATCTTAACCGTTAATTCCCTGAACATTATCCATCGAGTATACTTACAGTTTGTAAGCATTACACGACGGATAATGGGTGGAATTTTTAACAGTTTATTTTTAAACGACTATTTTAGGCAATTTCTATTGGGTAATTTACTTATTTTTTATTATTTTCATCTGTTGTTTTTGAGATAGTATAAAAGCTTATTTCATTCCAACTATTTTCTTTTATCATTCTCAAATTCAACTGCTTTTATTTCATTCTCTCTCAAGCAAATATTCTCTTTCTCTTCAAACTTTCATTCTCTAACAATGGCACCTGTAGTAAAGATTATGTCTCGGACTGGGTTCATTTATGAGAAGAACAACTTCACTGCTTTGGTCAATAAGGGTATTCAGCAATCAGAAGACTATCACAAGATGATGGACTTCGTGAAGAACTGTAAGTTAAGTTATGGCTTGCTTGAATCACCCACAATTTTCTGTAAAGTTGTTGAAGAGATGTGGACTATTGTAATCTACAACTCTACTGACAAAACCATCACTCTAACTATCAAAGGTAATGAGTTTTGTATCAATAGTGATGTGATAAAAGCATGTTTCAAAATTCCTGATGATAATGTAACTTCACCACACAATGACACTGGTATTATCAATATGCTTAATTCCATGCATTATGCACTTCCTACTACTAAGCTAAGAGATATTAGAAGATTAGGTCTTAGGAAGGAATGGAGTTTCATGTGTGATGTTGTGACTAAAGTTTTCTCTGGAAAAATCAGTAATTTTGATTCTGTGAACATTTCCATGCTTAACATGCTATACATGCTAGTTACAGATAAATTTTACAATTCCAGTGACCTTGTCTTGTATGAGTTAGGTTTTAAACTAGGTGAGTTAGCCAAAAGGGGAAAGAATGTATATTATGCTAGATTTTTCATGATATTGGCTAACCATCTTTGTCAAGAGATTGTACTTGAGAACCCAAACAACAAATTAGCTTGTTGGGTTCAAGAGAGAAGAATCATTGCAGATTTGAACAGAGCCAACCATCATAGGGATGTGCCAATGTTCTACTTTCCTGTAATGCAGACACCTCAGGTAAGTGAGGTAAGTTCATCCATACCCTCAACTATTTCAATCTCCACAATTTCTTTGAGTTCAGGAGTAGCTATGGCAACTGTGACAATGACCAAACAGTTGCCTACCAAAGCTGCCAAAACAACTGTAATTTCTAAATCCAAGTCAAAGAAAACCCCCTCTGGTATCTCTCAAAAGGTACCAGTTGAAAAATCTACCAAAGCCAAAGAGGGGAGTGTGAAGGGGGGTCAGTTAGGTTAGGGAAGGGGTGAACATCAAAGAAACCCCAAGGATAAGGTTGGAGAGTTGAGTGAATCTCAGCCTAGCCACACTGCAGTTTCCCAACAAACTGCAGTGCTTAAAAAGGATAAAGGCTCACTTCTAGCTGTATCCTCCCAAAAGGATGTGGTTATTGAACATAGCTCTCATCCAAGAGCACAGGCCAAAAGGGTTAGGCACACACACAGTACAAACTGGTGCTAAAGACATAGTCCCTGCACTTTCTCAAATTCAGTTTGATGTGGCTCCAATAAATGTGGAGTCACAGCCAAAATCTCTTATAATAGAAGCCTCTGAAACACCATACTCACCAACAAACTCTCTGGAAATGGATATGATAAACACTTCAATTCCTGATTCCCCTTCTTTAACTCTGTTGGGGAAGCCAAAATCTAGTGCAAGTGAGCATCATCTTTTAGATGATTTGTTGGCTCACTTGCCAATTCTTTCAGATACTATTGTGACATCTGTGCCTCAAATAACTTTAATCAACACAGACTCAACAATAGTTTCTCTTCCCACCTCATTCATTTCTACTCTCTCGATGGATATTGCTCATCCATCGAGTAGTGATTGTATCCCGACGGATAAGCTTAACAGCAGTTATCCGTCGGATAGCTTTACCACTCACCCGATGGATATCACTTATCCGTCGAGTGTCTCTGCACAACTTCAAACTTCAATTATTTCTAGTACAGAAGATTTAGTGGTAATACAGTCACTCTTAGGACTGAGAGAGGAGAGTGCATTGAGTGAGAGGCTGGGTTGCTCCCAGGCAAAAGGAGAGGAAAAGAGTGAATCTCAGCAATCCATTTATTCAGGATTGGCAAAAGTGAGTGAGAGGAGTCCCACCTTAGTAGGTGAAGGTGAGGGTGTGAGGTTGGGGAGCCAGGGTGAGACCCTGATGCAACAAAAGAGAGATTATGAGAGAAAGGCAGGTACAAGAGAAATAAGGGTGGATCCAGCCATTGCTAGTGAGTCAATGATTGTGGATGATGCTGAAAAGGGAAGACAATTTCAGCAACATTACAAAGCTGAAATTGATAACATTTCCTTGGATGCTGACACTTTTACTCATCCTGTGTCAGCCTATCAATTGTTGGCTGCTCAGGGCAATGTGGAGGCATAACAGACTTTGAATTTAGTACAGACCTCAGAATCTCTTCAAAGAGATAAAGCTGCTGTCAATAGGATGCCTTCTCAAGCTGGTGAGCAATCTGAAGAATTTGGAGTAAATTCTAATGATGATGACTATGTTTCTCTGGATGGAAGCATGAACTTAGGGGGAGATGAAGGCCCAAGTTCTATTTTAAATTTACCTGGATGGGCATGGACAAAGGAATCTACACCAGGACAATTTGGTGTATCTTTGGTCAAGCAAGTGATGGCTATTCAAAAGGCCCTTCAGGAAACTTCAGATGCTGGTACCAAGGCTATTCTTCAAGCTCACCTAGACTCTCTACATCTCATGAAGATCCAGCACTTAAGATAGAATCTGAGTATGGATGAACTAAAAAGAGATATAGCTGACTTGAAAACTTATAATTCTGAGAAGCTGGATTCAGTAATGCCATATGGTACCATACAAGATCTATTAGTGAGACTAAGGAGAGAATCAGATTCTGAAAAGAAGCTAACCAAGCTGGAAGACCGAGTTCAAGTTATTGAGAATTCAGTGGCTATCCTTCTTCAAAATCAACAGACTCGGACAAATCTTCTCATGTAACTGGCTAAAGAACAAGGCCTAACTCCTCAACTTGATGATAACAAAAAGGGGGAGAGAGAATCAAGTAAGGGGGAGAAAGGACCAACTGAGGGAGAGAAACTTCAAGTACAAATCAGCAAAGTAATTATACCTTCAATTACTGTCTCCAAGCCAATAGTTGTAGATGGTATAGATCTAATTAAAGCAGCAGCAACAAATTTGAAAGTTGCTGAAAAAGGAAAGTTGAGTTTGATCAACTGGAATAAGATTGATGAGGAGATACAGAAAAAGTTTGAACTAGTCAAGGAGCCAGTTAAGTCAGCCATCCATCACTCTCATGTCAAGCCAATTAGTGTGAATGAGATGAGCATGAACTATCTGAAAAAAGGACAATCTTCCTGCATTAAGTCTCCAAAGGTTGAAACAATTCTTAAACCAAGGGCAAATTATCCAAAATCATCTTGGAAAAACCCTATGGACACTGTGTATGAGACACCCAAGCCTGATGAAAAGAAGCTTCTATCAAGATCTATTGTCTTCTATAAAGATCCAGCTGATTCAGCTTCAAAAAGGAGAATTGCTAAGATATTCAGAAATGGATAGGAAATTTGTGTGGTAGCTGGACATCCACAATTTGCTCAAGCAAAGAAAGAAGAAAAAGCCAGATTAAAGCAGGAAAAGAGGCAAGCTGCTCTAGATGCAAAGAAGTCTAAACAAAAGAAAGAACAGATTGCTATCTTGGCCAAGCTACAGGCTGTAAACTCTTCTCAACAAATTCCCTCTCAACCATCTGAAGCTGCTGAATCAAAGAAGAAAATTGAAGAACAGAAGAAATCCCCAAGAAAGAAAGAATTGGATAGAAGAACAAAAAGGAAACTGGATTTTGTTGACAAGGAATTGGAAGATCAATTTCCTAAGGAATCCACACCAGCTACAACTCAAGCATCAAAGCCCTCTGTGGTATTTGAAGACATAAGGGTGGTGGATCTCTACAGGAACATACATGGTGAACCTATTGTGCCAAAGGATGAGCCAATAGAGTGGGATAACATACCAATTCCTGACTTCAACTTACCAATCCTTAGCAAACCAAAAAGGACAAAGTCAAGGGCAGTCAAGAAAGTGAAGTTGTCACCTCTCAAATCCAAGTCAGTAGTTAAAGCTCAACCCAAGGTCAACAGGGGAGACTACTTGTACTTGTGTGACATCAAAGAATTTTCAGATCTAAATCTTTATCTGGATGAACTGGATGAAGAAAGGGCAATTGATGCATACAGAAACCAACCCGAAAGGTTGGTGTTCAAGTACAAAGGAGGAAGGGAGATTCAGTGGCCACTTCACAGGATTCTTCAAGAAAGCCAAGATGTGTTGATTAAAGTCTATTCATCCTTCAAGAAAAACTCTGGGTTCAATGTGTAACACCCCCAAATCCGGGGTCAGGGATTCGGGTTGTCACGAGTTCCATTTCCCTTATCAATACTTAATCCTAACAGTCAACCAACTACTGAGTACTGTGACCCCACAATATACACACACACATACCACAAGTTATAGTCTCAGAGATGAATACCAAAAATAACACAAGTCATTTTATTCCACCATTATAAACTGTTACACCTTAAAAGGATTTCTTAATAAATTTACATTTCTTTGCCATTATTATAATTCATATAGATACATAAGTCTGGTACATCAGAAGTTGAAAGTCTAGCCTATTGGTAATTTCTACCTCAGCTACAGCGGCATCAACGCTTCCTGAAAACTGCGGAACATTTCCTAACCGCTTGCGAATTGGAAGCTTGGTCATGTTCACCTTTTCTATCTGTTATTGTGTGATGAAAGAAGAAAGCAAGGGTGAGCAACAAGCCCACCGAAATAATATGTATAATAATTAACAATATATGAGCATTCTCATAGTACTCATGAAAGTCTTGGTCAAGAAGAAATGAACCAATTTTGATATCTTAAAGCGACGAAGTCGCAAAATATTCAGTATATATACTTATATACTTTTCAAAATATTTGAAATCCTCTGCCATGTATAATATACACAGAGTTCCAGTTTATAACTGTATAAAAATATCGTTGCAAGGTGATCTCATATATCTAACCTTGTCTAAATGTTTTTCTGAAAAACTTTGATATGCATAAGATAATCATTTACTAGATATAAGTTTAAAAGATGAAGTTACAATATACTCCAATATACTTATATATTTTCCGAATACAACTTGAACTACCACCGTTCAAGGTATAATCTGTGTCAAAAGTTCATCACATAGATGAGACTACAAGATATGATTTGAATAGATTCAATCCTTGAAATATCATTCAAAAGAAATGAAGTTACGAGATACTTCATTAAGTCCCAATATATATATCCATATATATATATATCTCATACATTTCCTGAAAACCTCTGTCATGTAAAGTATGAACAGAGTTGTAATATCCAATGAATTTGGAAAGAAAAGAATTTTGGCATAAACCTGATATCTTGCTGATCAGGCAAAAATACCAATAAGTAACCTTTTCTACTAGTAGATGGACGAATTCCCCACTGGTCATCACCCTGGCCGCAATAGGACCTTATGCTGGACTGCCACTCAGCCACTTACGCATTTGATGGACTCCCACTGAGCCACTTACACTTTCATGGACGCCCACTGAGCCCATGTTGCTTATGCCGACTCAATAGATGGACTTACTTCCCGAACGTTGGGTAAGTAATCAATTTATTTACCAAAGCAGCCACCTCGTTGCGAATATAAAATACACCACAGAGCCGGATCCCTCAGGTTTTGAGCGAATATTTAAATCCCCTTTAAAAGGAAGATCTTAAATATAAAAATGAGTTTTGGGATCCGCTCTAACTTTTAAAAATCATTTTGAAGACTCGAAAACACTTTAAAGAGTGTTTGGAGTAATGCTGATTTAATGAAATAAATCAGTCCCGATATATTAGAAAATATCTGAATATTATTATTTAAATAATATTCCCATAAAGAATAATCTTTATAAAAATAATTGAAGTAGAAGTTGTAAAACTTATACTTGAAATGAATATTGAATAACCAAAGATATACTTATACAAAAGTAATATCTTTATTTGAATAATCAAAGTGAGTTTGATTATCGACACATTATTCTTTAATAAAATAAAGAATAATAATTAGTAAATAATCGGAGTCATAAGTCCTCGAATGAATATTCAAATAATATTCATTAATAAAATAAACGGAGTCATAAGCCCCCAAATGAATATTCAAAATAATATTCATTAATAAAATAAACGGAGTCATAAGCCCCCGAATGAATATTCAAAATAATATTCATTAATAAAATAAACGAAGTCATAAGCCCCTGAATGAATATTCAAAATAATATTCATTAATAAAATAAAGTTATCGAATAAACCTTATTCGATTCATAGTTTTAAAAACTATATCTATATATATAAATATATATAATATACTCGGGAACATCGACTCCCGGTTTTAGAAAAATGTCCACCTTTGGGTCCCCTATACTAAGGATATACGTAACTACTGCTTATCTCTAGCATAGGTATTATGCAACTATAAGCATTTGAATCAACAGATATATATCAAGATTACGAAACAGACATGCATATATACCATATCACATGCTCCAATATATCACAAGATTTGCTAATTAACCATCATGCATCTATCACAAGATAATGCATATACATATATATACATCACAACAACAGTATAACGGGTAGAAAACTTGCCTGAGCGACTGGGGGTTATAAATGGCTTGGGACGAGTCTGGTAACCTATAAACAACATTTAAGTTGGAATTAAACCAAGGTCACTTATAAATCTATACTTTACCCAATTTAGACTCTAACGCTCGCTTTGCGCTTAATGATTCTCTTAAGTCGCTCGAGTACCCTCAGATCCACCATTTTTAATAAATTAACTATTAAGAGTTTTAAGGCGATTCTTTCGCGAGTGCCTTACCAACTGCCTAATACACTTTACATAAATGTTTCATATTCCAATTAGTCCTTTTAGGTCTTTAACCTATGTTTCAAAGTAAGGCT
Organism: Apium graveolens; assembly: GCF_009905375.1. NCBI lineage: Eukaryota > Viridiplantae > Streptophyta > Magnoliopsida > Apiales > Apiaceae > Apium > Apium graveolens. The sequence goes on from NC_133651.1 coordinate 21,256,343, forward strand.
AGGGGTAATGGTTCGTTCGCGAAACGCCGTTACTTAAAACGGTCGTTTCTCCTAAACCGTACATCGGATTCAAACGAACCATATATCAAAACGAAGCTCGTAACATAAACTATCTAATCATGGCAATAGTCAAAACCTAGCAGTGAGTTCACGGGTCCTAATGTTAAGAACAAAAACAGTCTAAAGTAAATCGGGCATTACGACGGCTATATTTACGCGATTACCCAAATTTATACCACTCCAAATCAACCCACAACCATCCCACAATCAACATCCCAACCAAAATCCATCCATACTTCACCATAACAGCCCCAACAACTCAATATTATCAATTTATACTATTCTCAAACATGAATTTAAACTATACTTAAGTTCATTAATCAATAATCCAAGAATTACAACTCCAAAAACATCACAAAACCAACTAACCTCTACATACACAACAATCAAGCCTCTCATGAACTATAACAACAAAACTAAACCTAATACTCAAAGTAAATTTAGGGTTTGGAGGGGTTATACCTTCCTTGGAGAGTGGAGAATCAAGTAATTAGCTTGGAATTACCCTTAAAAGTCCTTATCCAAGCTTAATCTAAACAAAAACTCAAGAACAAAAATTTTAGTTCTTGAAAAACACTATTCACCATCTTCTTCCATGATTATTTGGAAGAGATTGTGAATGAATTAGAAGCTCAAACTTATAGGATAGTTATATCTATGCATAAAGAGTCTTAGATAATTACCTTGCTAATTAACAAAGCTTGGAACTAGGATTTTGAATTTTCTTTCTTTGAAAAAGAAAAGAAGCCGAGAGCTTTTGATGAAGAAGGTGAAATAGCTTTGTGTTTTTTGGTGAAAATGAATTGTTGGTTGACTTGGTGGATTTGTTTTGTTTTGATTTATTACCTTTTACCATGGTAACTTTTGTGTGGTTCTTAATCAACCAACAACACACATTTCTTTGTCATGCTTATGTCACCTTGTTATGTCACCCTCCCCCACTTGTCCTCCTTTTATTGGTTTGATGACATCATCATCCCTAACCTCCTTGATTAACTCTTAATTGCTTGCCTAATGACCGCTGATCTGATGTGCGGTTAGCTTAACTTTCGTTTTCGTTTATCATTTGAGGGATCATACCCGGGATCTTATTACTTAGGTTTCCTTAACCTTTCTCAATACATTATATTCCTTTTATGATCCTCTCTTATAATCCTTGAATTTAAATCCTTTTTATTCTGTTACCTTATACTCAATTTTTTCTGTATCTGGTAGATTTCCGGAAAAAATCAAAGTGTTCGGATTTGGATTCTAACGATCTTTACATACACTTATATACCACATAAAGTACTAATAATATCCCAGAAGCTCAATAAAAGAACCCCTACATAGTGTGGCATGAAAAGTTTTCTTATCCAGCATAATCAGCAAAACACTATTCATAAGGGTTTCAAAAATTCCAAAAATTGGGGTTATTACAGTCTCCTCTCCTTAAAAGGATTCCGTCCCGGAATCAGATAGAAAATGAGTAGGGATACTTTCTTAGCATTGCACTTTCTAACTCTTACGTAATTTTCCCACATTGTGGTTCTACCATCAAACTCTGACTAGTTTGATAACTCTTCTCCTAAGCATTTGTCCGTTTTTGATCTATAACCCTTCCTGGTTGCTCCATGTAGGTTACGTCTGGTTGCATGTTTATGCGCTCATATGCCCCTATTTGTCTGGCATCCGAATTACACTTCCTTAACATTGATATGTGGAACACGTTATGAACTTACTACATGTTCGGGAGTAGGGCTAGCTCATATGCTAACTTCCCAATACGTCTTAATACCTCAAAGGGTCCAACAATTTGTAGGCTTAGCTTTCCTTTCTTTTTGAACCTCATCAATCCTTTCCAAGGGATACCTTTAACATTACTAGGTCCCCTATTTCCTATTCTTTGTCCTTTCGTGTCAAATCAACATATTTCTCATGTCCATCTTGGGCTACTACCAGCCGTCCTCTGATTAGATCTATCATATCCTTGGTCCTTTGGACCACTGCTGGTCCGAGCATCTTGCGCTCTTCAACTTCATCCTAACATAAGGGAGATCGACATTTTCTTCCCTCAAAGATCTCATAAGACGACATCTCGATACCTGACATACGATCTATTATCGTAAGAAAACTCAATCCGCGTTAAGTGATCATTCCAAATTCTTTCAAGTCTATTGCACAGACTCTCATTATAGCTTTTAGCATTAGAGCTTTTGCTTCTCAATACCCATTCTTTTCCAGTTCGTAATCGCTACTACCTTCCGTTCCTAATATTATACTGGTTATACTTTCGCTCGTTAGCGTTCTATAACGTTTTAATAACCACGTCAACCTTAGTATCACTAACGCGTTAGAATCGGAATACCATCGTACTGATACTACTTCCTTTAGCTGCTTCCATCTTCGAAAGCTTGTTCCATCATATAGAAGTAAAGGAATTTGTTGAGAGATCACTATGATCATGAACACTTATTCTATTGCATAGTTAGTACAGAAGGTGGCCAGCCTTTAGTACTTGACAAGCAATTAAACAACATGTGGTATCCTACTAGGCTTCTATCACACAGATATATAGTCATTCGGCAATACCTCCCCTTCTGGAAGGGTTGTTCTTCTCAGCTTATATGAAATGAAAAGAAGAGAAAAGAACGAATTGAAGAGAATTTTATATATGAAAAAAAAAATACTGCCACAAAATATCTGGCTTGGAACCTACCTCTGAACTATAGAGGTTTGTCATAGGAGAACAAAACATATGTGTATATATATCAACATCAAGTATTATCGCATCGCATTTCGCATGCTTAAATATTTTTGCTATTCCGTCCATCATTCTATGGACCCATGCTCTTCCTCGAGCTTATACACAATCACCTTTGAAACTCCCTCGACATTGAAAATCGAATCTGGGATCTTATTCTAGACATCATCGTTACTAGAATTCTATGCTTGCACCGCAATCTTCCTCGTATAGTAATACGACTCTCTATGGATAAGAAGGAGTAAATATATCATAAGTAGATAATCGACTTAATTAGCCTATCAACGATAACTTGTACATTACCACGACCTGATTAGTGGTATATAATCTTAACATCCATTACAATACAACTCTCACGGTTGTTATCATCTCATTACTCGCAGAATCATTGCTGTATTACTATGGTCCACCGCTGACCCACTGTCGTCATTCATTTTCCATGAAATCTTAATATCTAACCATACAAAGTCCATACCTACCTTATCGAATTCTTCTAAGGAGTTAACATGATCACCATTCATAATTTATGAAGAACATTCCAGATCCTGACGTACATTCATGACATGAAGCAGATAAAATTGCAGAAGAGTTTCAATCAAAGCAACGATAGCAGGTTAATACCATTCTTAATCATATGCCTTCAATGGAAGACTTAACTCACAGGTTCGTTTAGTCCTTTTTGAAACATGGTCCTGGCTAATTCTCAAGATAGTTCCTTCTAAGATAGATAGCCTGCTCATGGCGATTACACAAATTAAACCTTTACCAAACTACTATTACGGTTGGATATTGCACAGTCATCAGAAGGAATGTCAATCTTCCAAACCATAGTACAACCTTCACGGCTTCAACCATTATCACTGCATTCCTCTGGCACAAGCGCCTATAATTATCCTCTTACCTTTAAGGTGTCGGCCACCTCTTTGGCCTTTCCTGATAGTAAAATTTCCTTACAGTTAATGTCATTTTAACCACCTCCAAATAGATTTTCTACCTCATTTCAATCACTGCTTATGTGAAGATGTTTTCCTTAAAATTTGATGAGTAAAAAAAAATCACCATATTTCCATAAGTTATTGCTTCAGTCTTTAGAGGTTAATCACTATCACGACTGACTCTCAATCATACTTAGAACATCTTTTATCTTAGGCCCTAATTGCCCTGAACAATTTCGGCCTTTACTGGTTCGATCCATACTTTCTCGTGGTTTAACACGTGCCCCACTTGGCATTATTATAATTACGTCATATTTCCTTTATCAACATTTTTATTCTTGAGAATTTTTAATATTACCTTTCTCCTTGTAAACCTCTAAGGTTATCCTTGAATCGTTCCTCCTGTATTCCCTAGATACAGGGCATATCAAGATACCATTTATTAATACCAGAATCATTGTCTATATACTTCTAAAAAATTTCTCCACTGATTCTTAAAGGTTGTTGTTACCTGAATCCTTTCCAATTCATACTGCCAAAACTCATGATGTCCCTATTAAGGGCGAAATGCCAACCTTTATGCATTCCCCTAGGATTCATCTCAAGTTATTGAGGTTCTATCCTTAATTCAACCTTTAAAAAGGTACATGCATCCTTCCATGGATAAATCAAGTCATATATCCCTGATGAGGGTGTCTTTATTCAATCATTCCCACCTCGATAGTATATGCCTAATTTCATAATAATATCCTTATCCAAAATGAAGTCAATCCATATGGCCTCCAAAAGACAATAACGGTTATCCACTTTTCTTGCCTGATTCGGTAATGATAACAAGGATGTTCTGAAAGATATTGGTCATGTTCAACGTGAACTTCTTCTTAATAATTCCGTATTTACTTTTGTTGTTTATCTCAACAGTCATCTCAATATTGGGATATCTCTCATTCCTGGCGTCTTCCTTCCTGGGTATCAAGCCACCGGTCTTACACTCCACATTCTTGAAGGTCACTTCCTTCATCCAATTTTCCTAATTTCTTACTTTCTTGTCTCCTCAGTCTATCCGCGCCTCATTATTTATCCTTCGAACTATCTCAAGGTTTCCCGAATCCTTCCAACTTGAAGGGGGTACAACATATATGTATCTCTTATGCCTTCAACCATCAATTTAACTCATGGTAAATCACCCTCATCCTGATGATTACTTACTTTTCTATTTCTATTGCTACGAGTCTTTAGGGTTTCCTCATACCCAAATTCCTTATTATTCCTCAAACTCTATTGCCTTTATATTCCTTTCCACTTCAGTTTCTTTTTATTTTCCTTTCTCTTATCATTATTTCCTGAACTAACACAACATAAGCATTGATTTCAAACATCCCGTCATTCTGGATTCGTGTCCTCAGAACGAATCTTGACAACTTTTACAACTTAGATTCATAATTCATCATACTCGTCCGCCTTGTTCTGGCTCTAAAGCTTTTACAGTATCTCCATAACCTTGGAAAGTACTTTCCTGAAAACAATTAACTGAACTGTAATCAGTTTATCATATCCTCTTGCTCCATGCCTTTCTTGGTCTTTCACCAGTGGGTGGTCTCTCTCTTAGGAGGGTAAGTGACAAAAACACTCTTTTGTGATTCGTCAATCATTTAGAATCTCAAATGATTCCTGTATTTCCTTTAGCCAGGCTCTTGCCTCGGCTGGGTCAGCTATTCCCTTGGAACTCTGAGAGCTTAGCGACTTAAAGATCCTGAAAGAATTTCACACCACATTATTTCCTCAAGGTGGTGGTTAGGGTAAAAGTATAAGTTTTGTTTTAGGCAGGTCCATGGATTGCCCAATAGGAGTACCATCCTGGTTCTTCCTATCTTGCTTGACTTCTATTTTCTCAGTCTAAATATTTCTTCCAACTCCCCATAATTGGGGTCATCTTTTAATTTAAAATCTTCATTTTCCACTTCATTATATTCTGGGTTCCTTATATCTTAATTACGACCTCCCTGATTATCACATTCAAGGTTTGCCCCTAATCTTATTCCTCATGGGGGCATAATGCTTGGAAAAATTTTGAGAATCTCTGGATATTTGTCTTACTTACTTTGCTTAAGTCTTTCCCTCGTTTTGTCCTTGCATGATTGCAAATTATGAATTCTCAAGTTCTATAAACTTCATGACACTCTCTTAAGTGTTAATAGTGCAATTAACAATATGAACTTATCAGAAACAACTGATCTGAACTGAAATTAACGTATATATACATAACCATTTGTTCGAGGGTACAACTACTGAACACATTAAAGAGAATTACATCATTTGATCTGATCACTTCTATCCCAAAAGTACTACCATAGATAATCATCTCGTCATTAAAACTAATCATTCATAACTTAGGCTAATCCTCCAAAAGCGGTGCTACATGAAACCCTTGTATGATCTCTCTGGCTCTGTACACTACCATGGATCAAGAAATGCGGGCACGTATGACATCCCTAACCTGCTCCATCACAGAGGTGATGAGGTCTAAGATAGTGGCAAATAGAGCTGGATCAATCTGACCCTCAAGATGGCCTCTAGCTGTAACACGGGTGGTAGCCTCAATCCTTTCCATGCTATACGTTAATCCTGCCGGAAGTACCCCGCCCTCAATCCTTGGTGCAGTAAGTCGACCCAACAGATCACTCCTAACATTACGGGCCTCAGACAGGCCACCCAAAGTTATATAATAATCGGCGATAAGAGAAGCCTGAGTGGTTGCATCTAGCAGTCCATGGGGTGCAGGTGGTGCAGACCCAGGAGATCCAAATGGATAACCTAGCACGGTATCAGGTGACAATGGTGCAGGAGATAAAGGTGGCATTTCCTCAGTAGGTGTTGGGCTCTGTACAGGGGAGGGAACAGGAATTGGTGGAACCTCATGGATGTCTTCAGGAACCTCGGGAAGAGGGTCTGATACTGGTATAATTGGTGTCGTGGAAGGCCCCACTCCTTCTGCCCTCATCAACCTTTGTGCCCTTGGTAACTCTTCATCCTCTAGTGCCACCCTCGTGGCCATTCTTGCTCTGGTAGTCGCCCTGACTACGGTCATCAATTCCTCAGCGGTCCTCTCTTCATTCTCGTTAGGATCCTCCACGAGATCCTCCTCAGCAACAATCCCTTTTGGGATAACATCCTCAACCGCAACATTCTCAATATGAATCTCATCCGGTCCCTCGTTAGGGTACTCTATCGGATTCACAATTTGATCTCCAACATGTAATAAAACATCCTCATGCTAATGCTCCTGAACCTCAGGGTTCGGTACCCTGCTACCCTATACGAGAATGAACTATGTTACTATCATAATATTTATAAGGGTTCCCGTAAGGGTTTTAACTGTCAGTACTATGTTAGGTAGCTCGACTATGAACTTGGAAAGAGTTCTTATTATCTTTGTGAACTTATTATCTTAACGTCACATCATCTCTGAGGTTTATAACGCTTGGCTCTGATACCATTTCTGTAACACCCCCAAATCTGGGGTCGGGGATTCGGGTTGTCACAAGTTCCATTTCCCTTATCAATACTTAATCCTAACAGTCAACCAACTACTGAGTACAGTGACCCCACAATATACACACACACACATACCACAAGTTATAGTCTCAGAGATGAATACCAAAAATAACACAAGTCATTTTATTCCACCATTATAAACCGTTACACCTTAAAAGGGTTTCTTAATAAATTTACATTTCTTTGCCATTATTACAATTCATATAGATACATAAGTCTGGTACATCAGAAGTTGAAAGTCTAGCCTATTGGTAATTTCTACCTCAGCTACAGCGGCATCAACGCATCCTGAAAACTGCGGAACGTTTCCTAACCGCTTGCGAATTGGAAGCTTGGTCCTGTTCATCTTTTCTATCTGTTGTTGTGTGATGAAAGAAGAAAGCAAGGGTGAGCAACAAGCCCACCGAAATAATATGTATAATAATTAAAAATATATGAGCATTCTGATAGTACTTGTGAAAGTCTTGGTCAAGAAGAAATGAACCAATTTTGATATCTTAACGCGACGAAGTCGCAAAATATTCAGTATATATACTTATATACTTTTCAAAATCTTTGAAATCCTCTGCCATGTATAATATACACAGAGTTCCAGTTTATAACTGTATAAAAATATTGTTGCAAGGTGATCTCATATATCTAACCTTGTCTCAATGTTTTTCTGAAAATCTTTGATAAGCATAAGATAATCATTTACTAGATATAAGTTTAAAAGATGAAGTTACAAGATACTCCAATATACTTATATCTTTTCCTAATACTACTTGAACTACCACCGTTCAAGGTATAATCTGTGTCAAAAGTTCATCACATAGATGAGACTACAAGATATGATTTAAATAGATTCAATCCTTGAAATATCATTCAAAAGAAATGAAGTTACGAGATACTTCATTAAGTCCCGATATATATATATATATATATATATATATATATATATATATCCATATATATATCTCTCATACATTTCCTGAAAACCTCTGTCATGTAAAGTATGAACAGAGTTGTAATATCCAATGAATTTGGAAAGAAAAGAATTTTGGCATAAACCTGATATCTTGCTGATCAGGCAAAAATACCAATAAGTAACCTTTTCTACTAGTAGATGGACGAATTCCCCACTGGTCATCACCCTAGCCGCAATAAGACCTTATGCTGGACTGCCACTCAGCCACTTACGCATTTGATGGACTCCCACTGAGCCACTTACACTTTCATGGACGCCCACTGAGCCCATGTTGCTTATGCCGACTCAATAAATGGACTTACTTCCCAAATGTTGGGTAAGTAATCAATTCATTTACCAAAGCAGCAACCTCGTTGCGAATATAAAATACACCACAGAGCCGGATCCCTCAGGTTTTGAGCGAATATTTAAATCCCCTTTAAAAGGAAGATCTTAAATATAAAAATGAGTTTTGGGATCCGCTCTAACTTTTAAAAATCATTTTGAAGACTCGAAAACACTTTAAAGAGTGTTTGGAGTAATGCTGATTTAATGAAATAAATCAGTCCCGATATATTAGAAAATATCTAAATATTATTATTTAAATAATATTCCCATAAAGAATAATCTTTATAAAAATAATTGAAGTAGAAGTTGTAAAACTTATACTTGAAATGAATATTGAATAACCAAAGATATACTTATACAAAAGTAATATCATTATTTGAATAATCAAAGTGAGTTTGATTATCGACACATTATTCTTTAATAAAATAAAGAATAATAATTAGTAAATAATCGGAGTCATAAGTCCTCGAATGAATATTCAAAATAATATTCATTAATAAAATAAACGGAGTCATAAGCCCCCGAATGAATATTCAAAATTATATTCATTAATAAAATAAACGGAGTCATAAGCCCCCGAATGAATATTCAAAATAATATTCATTAATAAAATAAACGGAGTCATAAGCCCCCGAATGAATATTCAAAATAATATTCATTAATAAAATAAAGTTATCGAATAAACCTTATTTGATTCATAGTTTTAAAAACTATATCTATATATATATATATATATAAATATATAATATACTCGGGAACATCGACTCCCGGTTTTAGAATAATGTCCACCTTTGGGTCCCCTATACTAAGGGTATACGTAACTACTGCTTATCTCTAGCATAGGTATTATGCAACTATAAGCATTTAAATCAACAGATATATATATCAAGATTACGAAACAGACATGCATATATACCATATCATATGCTCCAATATATTGCAAGATTTGCTAATTAACCATCATGCATCTATCACAAGATAATGCATATACATATGTATACATCACAACAACAGTATAATGGGTAGAAAACTTGCCTGAGCGACTGGGGGTTATAAATGGCTTGGGACGAGTCTGGTAACCTATAAACAACATTTAAGTTGGAATTAAACCAAGGTCACTTATAAATCTATACTTTAACCAATTTAGACTCTAACGCTCGCTTTGCGCTTAATGATTCTCTTAAGTCGCTCGAGTACCCTCGGCTCCACCATTTTTAATAAATTAACCATTAAGAGTTTTAAGGCGATTCTTTCTCGAGTACCTTAACAACTGCCTAATACACTTTACATAAATGTTTCATATTCCAATTAGTCCTTTTAGGTCTTTAACCTATGTTTCAAAGTAAGGCGAGGGGTAATGGTTCGTTCGCGAAACGCCGTTACTTAAAACGGTCGTTTCTCCTAAACCGTACATCGGATTCAAACGAACCACATATCAAAACGAAGCTCGTAACATGAACTATATAATAATGTCAATGGTCAAAACCTAGCAGTGAGTTCACGGGTCCTAATGTTAAGAACAAAAACAGTCTAAAGTAAATCGGGCATTACGACGGCTATGTTTACGCGATTACCCAAATTTATACCACTCCAAATCAACCCACAACCATCCCACAATCAACATCCCAACCAAACTCCATCCATAATTCACCATAACAGCCCCAACAACTCAATATTATCAATTTATACTATTCTCAAACATGAATTTAAACTATACTTAAGTTCATTAATCAATAATCCAAGAATTACAACTCCAAAAACATCACAAAACCAACTAACCTCTACATACACAACAATCAAGCCTCTCATGAACTATAACAACAAAACTAAACCTAATACTCAAAGTAAATTTAGGTTTTGGAGGGGTTATACCTTCCTTGGAGAGTGGAGAATCAAGTAATTAGCTTGGAATCACCCTTAAAAGTCCTTATCCAAGCTGAATCTAAACAAAAACTCAAGAACAAAAATTTTAGTTCTTGAAAAACACTATTCACCATCTTCTTCCATGATTTTTAGGAAGAGATTTTGAATGAATTAGAAGCTCAAACTTATAGGATAGCTATATCTATGCATAAGGAGTCTTAGATAATTACCTTGCTAATTAACAAAGCTTGGAACTAGGATTTTGAATTTTCTTTCTTTGAAAAAGAAAAGAAGCCGAGAGCTTTTGATGAAGAAGGTGAAATAGCTTTGTGTTTTTTGGTGAAAATGAATTGTTGGTTGACTTGATAGATTTTTTTTGTTTTGATTTATTACCTTTTACCATGGTAACTTTTTTGTGGTTCTTAATCAACCAACAACACACCTTTCTTTGTCATGCTTATGTCACCTTGTTATGTCACCCTCCCCCACTTGTCCTCCTCTTATTGGTTTGATGACATCATCATCCCTAACCTCCTTGATTAACTCTTAATTGCTTGCCTAATGACCGCTGATCTGTTGTGCGGTTAGCTTAACTTTCGTTTTCGTTTATCGTTTGAGGGATCATACCCGGGATCTTATTACTTAGGTTTCCTTAACCTTTCTCAATACATTATATTCCTTTTATGATCCTCTCTTATAATCCTTGAATTTAAATCCTTTTTATTCTGTTACCTTATACTCAATTCTTTCTGTATCTGGTAGATTTCTGGGAAAAATCAAAGTGTTCGAATTTGGATTCTGACGATCTTTACATACACTTATATACCACATAGAGTACTAATAATATCCCAGAATATCAATAAAAGAACCCCTACATAGTGTGGCATGAAAAGTTTTCTTATCCAGCATAATCAGCAAAACACTATTCATAAGGGTTTCAAAAATTCTAAAAATTGGGGTTATTACACAATGTAACTGCAAGAAGACTAGTATTGAAGAAGATTGAAGAGGTAAGGAGTGTTAGAGCTAAGGATGCACTCCCAAAGACATTAATCATCCCATATACAGGGAGAAGAGTGCATCTAAGGCCCTACTGGCTGATGGAGTTCATGGATGACAAGGGTGTGAGAAGATTCTTCAGATTAGAAGACCAACTGAGTATCTCTAGCAATGAGACTCTCTTGGAAATACAAGAAAAGCTAGATCTCTCAGAATCTGATGAACTGGAATTCCACAGGCAGCTCCAGAATCAAATTGAGGAAAATAACAGAAAGCTTGGAAGAAGATCCAGACCTTCAAGGAACTAGAAAAATCTGCTCAGGCTAGAGGAGCATCTTGAATTGACTGTGAGCCAAACCTTGTACATTTTGTTTAATTGAAGCACTTTCAGTTTATCTACTTATCTTTAAAGATGTATGTTCAGGATGTTTTGTTATCATCAAGTATCTCTTAATTTATGGCTACAATTCCAGTAGACATAAATTGGGGGAGATTGTTGTGCATATGTTGTGTACTTGATGATTACATAAACAAAACATCTAAGTAGATTTTACTTAGTGAAATTATGTAGCACTCGACGGATAAGAATTATAGTCCCGATGGATAACTCATTATAATCCCGACGGATGATTAACCATTATCCATCGAGTGAGTAGCTTATGTAATAATAAGTTTGTAGCACAGTTATGTATGCACCTTTGTATAGAATCTGTAGTAGCATATAAGTCATGTTGACTTTAACTAGATATGCAGAATAGGTTGATTAATTGTACATAAATGATGTCTTGTAATTCTGCATAAGTGAAATAGAGTCAAGTGCCAAAATAGCTACCGACGGATGATTAACAAAGCCATCGACGGATGATCAAATGACTATCAACGGATGTTTAATATAGCAGTCGACGGATGATTAATTAAACCATCAACAGATGTTCTGAAAATTGACGGATGATCATATGAAGAATTCAAACAGCAGTTGAACAGTGAAAGCTGACACACAGCCGTCGAGATGTATACAAACACACTGTGGAAGCCCATTAACTGGGTAATAGAGGACGAAAAGCAGCAAAGCTTAAGACTGATAGTTTTTATATTTGTTCAGTCTTTTTGACTTTGTAATCTTGGTATTATATAAACCAAGAGTGTAGCAAATAGAAATAATAAATGAAATAGTTGAGAAACACAAAAACAGAGAAATCTTTGTAAGCAGAATCATTAGCATTTCCTGTATTCTCAGTAATTCCTTTTGTAAGCAGCTATGAGCATTCTTGCACACAGAGTCCTCTCGATATATTATATATATCTCTGGTGGAATTGTTTAAATCCACCAAAAAGTTTTTAAAGACTCTTGTTTTTAATTACTTATGTTTTGATTCAATTAAGTTTCTATTCCGCATTGTGCTAATCAAGACATTATATCTATATTCGAGTTGAACATTTTTATTTCGAGAAAAACGTTCAAGAATTCCATTCAACCCCCTTCTGTAATTCTTGCTATATTGTTAAGGGACTAACAAAGACACACAAGGGTTTGAGGTTGGTGTACATGATAGTAACTTAGTCAAATCCCCTCTAATTCAGTTGGAGGTTCCCACTACAAGTGAGGAACAACACACTATCAAAACCACAGAGCAATCTGTGAGTCAAATTGTGACCCTAGTCACAGGTGTTCTTAATGATTCATTCACCTCACAACTTCAAGCTAATATTCTCTTTTCTGATGAAATGAGTATGATTAGACCTATATGGATTACCCCTAATCATATGATCACAGAAAACTCTTCTCAGCCACCTCTTATTTCTGTAAGTCAAACAACAATTGAGCCTTTCATATGAGAATAAGAGAAAAGATTGAGTGAAAAACAGAGAATAAGAGAGGCAGGATCCTTCCTGGCAAAAGGAGAGGTAGATGAGTGTATGGATTTAGTAATCCTTGTGAGGGAACTCTGACCCTCAAAAGTCATGAGACTAGTGCAGTGAGAAGTAGTGAGACTACTTATTCAAAAGAACAGAGAGTTTAGGACTTTTATTACTAACATACTTTTTCTGCAGATCTAAGTGGAACTTTTATTCTATTTCATAAACTCATCACCACAAATCTCACTGAAGCTTGAAGCTGCAGACAGTGTTCTAAATGGACAATGGCAGCAGCTTGAACAATGTGCATTTAGCTGGATCTTTCTACCTGGAGATAATGTCAAAAAGGGGGAGAATATATCTAAATGCCTACCAAAACAGCTGATGGATGTTGCCAGATAATAAAATATTCTATTCTTCATAGGGGGAGAGAAGAATAAATCTAAATGCAACTCAACAAAAGAAGACCAGATGGGAAAATTAGCTTCTGCATTTAGTTAAAGTTTTGACATCATCAATCAGAACGTGTGCATAATTTCATAATGAACAAGTTGGGGGAGATTGTAATATAAAATTGATGATGTCAAGGATCACTAGAGATAACAATGTCATTAGCATCCTTGATCAAAGAATGAAGCAAGCCAAGTGGACATATGATCTGAGGAGGAGATCAATGAACTGTTATTTTTAGTAATCAGTTAAGCTTGGGGCCAACCCTAAGTAAGTTGTATTGTTATCTAAATTTGTATTTTATAATTGTAACAATTAAAGTCTGTAAAAATGTAAAGGAGCAGACTGAAGTCTTTTTCCTAAAATAGTATCAAGCCTAAGGATTCTATCAGGAAGAAGATCAAGAAGATCATGCCTCGGAATAATTTTTGAAGAATTTTGGAGTTGAATAAATCTGTTTGGAGAAAAATACTCTAAGTCAAGATCTCTACAAGTCACAGATTTAATGTTATAGAGAAGTCATTCGAGAACTCCAGAATGGCTTATCGAGAAGTCATTCAAGTTATAGAGAGTACCGACGGATGAAGAACATCTATCGGGATAGTAGTTTGGCTAGTCGACGGATGACTTCTGTTAGGCACATCCGTCGGGATACAATCACTACTCGACGGATGAGCAATATCCACCGGGATAGAAAAAATGAATTCAGAGTGGAGAAGTCAGGAAAGCAACTAGAGAACTCAGGAAGATATCAACAAGCAAAATTGAAGAACTAAATATTGGAGATATCGACAAGTCGTTCCTTCATAGAGAACTTAGAGTTATCGACAAGTCTACATTCAGTAGAGAACTCTGAGTTATCGATAAGTCAAAGTGAAGATGTGAAGACTAGAGATTTCGACAAGTTGAAGACCTCTACAAGTCAAACTCAATATGGAGTGCTAGAGATCTCAATAAGCCTATGTACTTATCGAGATGTCAAGTGTTCTATTAATTTAAACTGGAGATCTCGAGGTACAGTCTCAAAGTACAGAATTGTAGATCATTTCAATATCCAAGATAAACAATCAATAAACAATCCAACAGCTGGATTGACAAGTCTACAAAAAGCAGCTTGAAGAGTGTGCATGATCAATGGAAAAGATTAACTGACAGAAGAAGATTAAAGTAAACACGGGATGCTAAAGATATGCTAAGCCAGAAATGGAAGATTTGCTTTTCTATAAATAGAAATGACAAGTGACAGTTTAGAAAAACTAATAGCATGTTTATTATCCACTGTGTAAACCAGCAGTTAACTAAGTTATAAAGTTAACACTAGTCCTTTAGTTAGTTGTAACAATTTAGAAAAAAATTCTTGTAACACTCTCCAGAAGAAGCTGAGCTCTTTAACATCAAAGAGCTTAGAAATTTTGTAGCAAAACAGTCTTAATTTTAATATAAAATTAAGTGAGTTTTGAAGATTTGTGTTCTTTAGTTTCTGCAAGTCTAAATTCTGCATGAACACTTTTCAATACAAGATTTAGTTTACTTTGTTCAACCATTATCCTTCAAGAAAATCCTAAAATCATAAAAACACATTCACCCCCCCCCCTTCTCTGTGTGTGATTCATTACCTAACAAAAATGTACAGTTCTATTAGACATGTATGATCTTTTGCATCATATTAAAAATTTTAATTCTAAAGGGTGCCGATTTATTAACATATGATAATCCTATTAACTTATGATAATCTTTTTTTTTGCAAATTTAAAGGAGATTGTTAGATATATTTGTGATGTCATGTCTAATGTTGATTTGTGTTTAGTTTTCAGATCTTAACTAACAGGACAAATCAGGACTTAACTGGAAATCAGTACTTATACTGAAGTCAGAACTTAAGATATCAGAACTTAAGTTATCAAAAATTAAGATATCAGAAGATATTTATCAGGAGATAATATCAGGACTTAAGAAGACGTTCAGATAAGGAAGGCGGCTGATTGAAGGAAAGAAGATCAAGACTAAAACAAGAAGAGATATGCACGGAGAAGAATTCTATGAAGAATAGAATATTTGGAGGAAAAGATAACTAATTGATATATTTTAGGATGTAGACTTATATGCGATATCAATTAGAAGATTATCTTATAACTGTGTGTCTATATAAACACAGCATAGGGTTTACACTATATGTGTTATCTTAATTGAGAATATTATTCATTGTAACCCTAGCAGCTCTCGTGATATTTGTTCATCACTGAGAGAGAATGGTTCCATTGTAATACTGTTTCATTAATAAGATTATTATGTGTTTCATACTTGTGTTCTTAATTCGATTTGATTGTAGTATACACTGTATTCAACCCTCTTCTACAGTGTGTGTGACCTAACAAGTGGTATCAGAGCCAATCTGTTAACACATATACAGTAAAGATCCAAAACAATCATGTCTGAAGAAGAGAAAACTCCAACCAAGCCCACCAAAACTGAAAAAACTCCAAAGACTCAAATCCATAATCGATATGAGACTATTAGGATTCCCATACTGAAACCTTCTGAGTATCCCATATGGAAAGTGAGGATGACTATGTTTCTGGAAGCTACAGATCCAGAATACCTTGACAGAATTAATGAAGGACCACATAAGCCAACCAAGCTCTCTGTTGTAGTTGCAGATTAGCCAGCACAGACTGTACTAAAGGAGAAAAGTGAATATACAGCTGAAGATATCTCATCTATTGCCAATGATGCAAAGTTAAGGCATTTACTGCATAGTGCCATTGATAATGTCATGTCGAATATGGTAATAAACTGAAAGACTGCAAAGGAGATATGGGATGCCTTGGAAACAAGATGTCAGGGAACTGATTCAATTAAGAAGAACAGGAGGACTATACTCACTCAAGAGTATGAGCACTTTGACTCAAAACCTGATGAGTCATTACCTGGTTTATATGACAGATTTGTCAAACTCTTGAATGATCTGTCACTGGTGGATGAGGAATATGATCTTGAAGATACTAATCTTAAATTCCTTTTAGCTCTTCCTGAAAGTTGGGATTTGAAGGCAACTACTATAAGAGACAACTATGCTCTTGATGAAACTACTCTTGATGAAATTTATGGTTTGCTCAAAACTCATGAACTTGAGATGGATCAAAGAAGCAAGAGGCATGGGAGAAAGTCAAGAACAGTTGCTCTTAAGGCTGAGGAGGAATCCCCCAAAGTGGCTGTCTCAAAGAAAGGCAAAGGAAAGGCTCTCATCACAAAGTCTGATTCAGATTCATCAAGTTCTGATGATGATGAGGATTCAGAAACTGAAAGTCTATCTGAGGTGGATGCTGATGAAGAGATGATGAGATTGTGTGCTCTTATGGTGAAGGGCATCACAAAGATAGCCTACAAGAAATTCAGAAAGGGAAGGAAGTTTTCCAGGAAAAGTGGAAGTTCTGATAAGAAGAGATTCAGAAAATCTGAAGGCAAAGCAGGAAAGTCTGACAGAGGAGATTACTCAAATATTAAATGCTACAATTGTGGTGAGAAAGACAACATATCTCCTGATTGCAAGAAAGGAAAAGGTGACAAAGGCAACGCACTTGTCACAAAGAAGAAAAGCTGGAAAGACACTTCAGATTCTGAGAATGAGGTGAACTATGCCTTGATGGCAAATGCTGATAGCAATTCTGATGCTGCTGAGTTAAAGGTACCTCAAACAACTTATGATTTTCATACTGATGATATTACTGAGTTGAGATCTTATCTTAAAACCATATTCATTAGCTATAGAGATCAGACTTTAACATGTGATAGGTTAACTTCTGAAAATCTGGCTTTTAAGAAAAGGAATGACTATTTAGAAAAGAGTTAGTTATGTTCCATCAAACTCAGAAAGAAAGAGATTATGCTTAGACTAACTCTGGCAGAATAACTCAGAATTTACTAAAAACTGAGTTAGAAAAGGAAAGAGAGATTATCAAAACTTGGACTAACTCTGGCAGAACAACTCAGAATTTACTAAGTAGTGGAAACTGGAAAGAGGGCTTAGGTTATGAAGATGATAAAAGTGAAACAGGAACTAAACAAATTAAGCCAATTACTGTTAAACAGACTAATAAGTCAAAGGTAAATCCTATTAAGTTTGTAGCTAAAACTGTAAATTCTGATTCTGAAAAGATGAAAGATAGTGAAACAGAAGTTAAGGTAGAGTCAACTTCTGACAAATTAAAATAGGATAAACCAACTGAAGTTAACATAGTTTTAATGACAAAGAAGCAGCTTAAGTATAAGCTGAAAGAGATTAAGAATGTAAACAAGGTAAAGCCACCTAGGAAAAATAGGAATGGAAAGGAAGGTGTGAATAAAAGCAATAATTATATGCCTGTTCCTAATGCTCCTAGAAAGAAATGTTATAACTGTGGAAATTCTAACCATCTGGCTTCTTTTTGCAGGAAGAATAAGAATATAAACTCATTACCTTCTAAGTCAGGAGTTAAGAGTCAGTCTGTTAGGTTTAAGCCACAAAATCCTTGTTTTTATTATGGTAGTTTATGGCATTCCATTTATACTTGTAAGGAGTATCATAGTTTGTACTATGATTATTATCAAATAAAACCTTCTTTGAAGAAAGTTAGCATTATTCCTTCTAGTGTAAGTTCTGATGCAAAGTCTGATACTGTAAATTCTGATAAGAAAAATGTTAACATAAACTCTGATATTAAATCCGCTGTAAATGTTAACAAACTTAATAAGGCCCAAAGATCCAAGCAAGTCTGGGTCCTTAAAACTAATCATTAGTGGTCTTTGTGATTGCAAGGTAACAGGAAGAACATCCTAGTTCTTGATAGTGGATGTTCATGATATATGACTGGAAATAAAGCCCTGTTATCAGACTTTGTGGAGAAAGCTGGCCCAAGAGTTTCTTATGGAGATGGCAACATGGGAAAAACTCTAGGATATGGAAATATCAATCTTGGGAATGTCATCATTGAGAAAGTAGCTCTAGTCACAGGACTTAAACACAATCTGCTAAGTGTTAGTCAAATCTGTGACAAAGGCTATCATGTGGATTTCTTTGAAGAACACTGTGAAGTTGTAAGCAAATCTACAGGAAAAGTTGTTCTAAAGGGATACAGGCATGGTAACATTTATGAAGCCAAGCTTTCAACAAGTTATGATGGTTCTGCAATCTGTCTATTAAGTAGAACATCGATTGAAGAAAGCTTGGATTGGCACAAGAAACTCTCTCATCTTGATTGATCATGTCAAACAACTGGATAAGTTGGTCAAAGACTCTGTGAAAATCATAAGAAGTGATAATGGCATTGAGTTCAAAAATTTGATCATGGAAGAGTTCTACAAAGACCATGGAATAAAGCAGGAATTCTCTGCTCCTGGAACTCCACAACAAAATGGAGTTGTTGAAAGAAAGAATAGAACTCTTATTGAAACTGCACGAACTATGCTTGATGAAGCAAAGTTACCAACCTATTTTTGGGCTGAAGCTATGCAGACTTCTTATTTTACTCAGAATACAACACTTATCAACAAGCATGGAAAGACACCATATGAGATGGTGAAGAAAAAGAAGCCAAATCTGAAGTACTTTCATGTATTTGGATGCAAGTGTTTTGTTCTTAAGACTCATCCTAAACAGCTATCTAAATTTGATCTAAAAGCTGATGAAGGAATTTTTGTTGGATATCCACTTTCCACAAAAGCCTTCAAAGTCTATAATTTAAGAACAAGGGTTGTCATGAAATCTATCAATGTCTCTTTTGATGATAAGAAGATTACTGGACTTGAAGATTTTCATGGTCATGATCAGCTGAGATTTGAGAATGAAGTTTTAAATTCTAATTCTGCAAATTCTGATAGTCTAAATCCTGATATTGCAAACTTTGATGGGTTAAACTCTGATGTTATTGAAACTGTGGTGACTACGCCAAAGGAAAATGCACCTATGCAGGGGGAGCATATTGAAGATCCAACCACATCTCAAGAAGCATTAGAACCTAGAACAGGCTCTTCAAGTTCTGATTCATCAAGTTCTGATGGGCCAAGTTCTGATAATTCTGGAAACTCAAATTTTGATTCATCAAGTTCTGATGGGCCAAGTTCTGACAATTCTGGAAACTCAAATTTTGAAGGATCCAACTCAGAGAGCATAATTTCAGGGGGAGCATCAGAAAATGTTGATGGAGACAGCATGGATCATGGGGGAGCATCCAGTTCTAGAGAAAACCTTCCATCTGCAAGGAAGTGGACTAAAGCACATACACCTGACTTGATTATTGGTTAAGCTGCTTCTTTTTCATTAAAACTATGTTAACTTCAGTTGGTTTATCCTATTTTAATTTGTCAGAAGTTGACTCTACCTTAACTTCTGTTTCACTATCTTTCATCTTTTCAGAATCAGAATTTACAGTTTTAGCTACAAACTTAATAGGATTTACCTTTGACTTATTAGTCTGTTTAACAGTAATTGGCTTAATTTGTTTAGTTCCTGTTTCACTTTTATCATCTTCATAACCTAAGCCCTCTTTCCAGTTTCCACTACTTAGTAAATTCTGAGTTGTTCTGCCAGAGTTAGTCCAAGTTTTGATAATCTCTCTTTCCTTTTCTAACTCAGTTTTTAGTAAATTCTGAGTTATTCTGCCAGAGTTAGTCTAAGCATAATCTCTTTCTTTCTGAGTTTGATGGAACATAACTAACTCTTTTTCTAAATAGTCATTCCTTTTCTTAAAAGCCAGATTTTCAGAAGTTAACCTATCACATGTTAAAGTCTGATCTCTATAGCTAATGAATATGGTTTTAAGATAAGATCTCAACTGACAAAACTTTATTCTATCTCAACCATGGAAAGGACTTACTTTTGGTATAGATATATGTTGATGATATCATTTTTGGTTCTACAAATAACAGACTTTGTAAAAGGTTTGCCAAGCTAATGCAGTCAAGATATCAAATGAGTATGATGGGAGAACTTAGCTATTTTCTGGGCCTTCAAGTCAAGCAGAATGAAGAAGGAACTTTTATTTGTCAATCTAAGTACACCATAAATTTGTTGAAGAAATTTGGAATGCAAGACTGTTCAAGTGCATCCACTCCTATGGCCACTACAACAAAATTGGATAAGGATACTGGTATATCAGTAGATATTACCGATTACAGAGGTATGATTGGCTCACTACTCTATCTAACTGCAAGTAGACCTGATATCATGTATGCTACCTGTCTTTGTGCAAGATTTCAAGCAGATCCAAGAGAACCTCACTTAACAGCTGTGAAAAGAATTTTCAAGTACCTTAAGGGTACAGCTGATCTAGGATTGTGGTATCCTAGGGAATCAGACTTTAAGCTAATAGGTTACTCAGATGCAGATTTTGCAGGGTGCAAAATTGACAGGAAAAGCACAAGTGGAAGCTGCCAATTTCTTGGAGGCAGATTAGTTTCTTGGTTTAGCAAGAAACAAAAGTCAATTTCCACATCAACTGCAGAGGCAGAGTATATTGCTGCAGGAATCTGTTGTGCACAGATTCTTTGGATGAAGAATCAGTTACTGGATTATGGGTTAGAATTTTCTAAAATTCCTATTTACTGTGATAATCAAAGTGCTATTGCTATGACAGGTAATCCAGTCCAGCACTCAATGACAAAGCACATTAGCATTAGGTACCACTTCATAAGGGAACATGTGATGGAAGGTACAGTGGAATTGCATTTTGTTCCAACAGATCAACAACTAGCAGATATCTTCACAAAACCACTATGTGAAGCTACATTTACAAGATTGGTAAATGAACTTGGAATGGTTTCAGGTTCTTTCTCTAAATTTGTTTAGTTTATGTTCTGATACATCAGACTTTATGATCAAAATTTACAGATATTACTCTCTTCATGTAATCTGTGCTTAAATTAAAATTAACCTAAGTGTTGATTGTTGTCTGATGTGAATTTCTAAACTCTGATAGTGATATGAATGTTTCTGTGGCTATTCAATCCAATGAGGATAATTGTGCTAGATGCTGACCTAGTAGTCTCTAATATACTAATGATCCCATGTTTGAAGTAATTGTTTATGTGGAAATCTTTTAACACAAGCAAATTCTGATATTGAGCTTGGTTAGGTTTACTTTGTGTATCTTATTACTAAGTCAAAAACTAGAATGGTGCTTCTTATCTATTAAGTTCTGATGTTTGTAAATCTTATGGGTGTACTAAGTGCTGATAAGCCTCACTTATCAAAAGAAAAAGAAAAGCAAAGAAATAAATATCAAGTACTCCTTCGAGATCTAGAGAAAAATATATATGGAAGGGAAGACCCGAGTTCATTGATGGTATTAAGTAATATGCATTAGAAAAGCAAAATAAAATTTTCTTGGTGATTTTTCACATTCTCTGATTACTGGAGAAATACTCTGATAATAGCATAAATTCTGATAAGCAGTCGTGACTCACTTACACTGAGAAGCCACTGTAAAAAGGAATTTCAAAAGATGCATAAAATGAGCACAAAACAGTTGAGGTGGACTCATGCATGAACTCATTCTATAGTAGACTTCAGACTAATGGCAAAGTTCTTAGTTATGCCTTATTTCTAAGATGTACTGAAGTGAATCAGACTTTACTCTTTGTCTGATATTTAGCTTAAAGCACACAATTTCACTCCATATGAATGATGAAAATTACTGTGGTGATCAATGTTGTTTTAGATGAACAGTTTAAGTGTCAGTTGCATAAATTCTGAGGACAAGTTCTGATGAAAGTTCTGATGATTAAGTTCTGTTGAAACCATATTAGTATTTGTGTGAAGAATTACAGAAATAAACATTCACTTTTTGAGTAAAGAAGCCATATTCTGATGACTTTTAAAATTCTGATAATAATCAAGTTCTGATGCTTACGTGGCCATATTTATTTACTTGATTTATTTTTAAGTCAATACTTGAACGATTATATTTTATCAGAATATTGGTTTATGTGAGATAAAGACAGTCATAATCATTTGTTTAGTGGGAACAGTTTTTTTTTGAAAAACTGCATGTGCATAGTAATCATTACTTATTTCCCGTGCCCATTAACTACTGTCTTAACTGTTGCATGCCTGAGAGGTGTAATGTCTGTTCCACTTCTCAATAACTGTTGTAACGTGGGGTGTCTAAGTAAAAGAGATAAAAGATTTTCAAATCTTTTATTTACATTTCTATTCTATTTACTCTCTCTCTTTTTCTTATCTTCTCACATTCTCTGACGGTTTTCTATACAGACATTTTATCAAACACTTTTCAGGCATTCTAATTTCTCACCTATTTTCAATGGCACCCAAGGATATAATCTTTAATGGAGCAAAGTTCATCCCCAACAACTATTCCGCCATTGTCACTAAGAGTGAAGCTCCTTCGAAACTTCATTTTATTCAGGATTTCTTATCTCATAGTGAAATTGGGTTCGCATTGACACAACCATCCAGTATATCTGGAACTCAAGTTCTAACATTCTGGCGTACTGGACATTATGATGATGGTGGTAAGCATGGGACTCCAAGCATCGTATTTACAGCAAATGAGGTTGAGTATGTTGTTACTCCGGGAGCAGTTCGAAAAGCTCTACACCTATCTGAATCCTGTCAATTCAGTTCTGCTGTGGAGGAGCCCTTGCTACAGCAAATGTTGGCTAATCTTGGGTATGAGCAGAGTTTTGCTAAGTTGGGTCAACTCAAATGCCCATATATTTGAAAGGAATGGAACTTCTTCTTCGATTGCATCATGAAGACGTTTGCCAACAAATGCTCAAATTTTGATGTCATTCCTATTCTGACACAACAAATTGGGTATGCACTCCTAAACCAGTCTCATTTTGATTATGCAAAGACTGTGTTATGTTTTATAGCAGATAGAATGAAAGAGGACAAGAATATAGTTTAATTTGCTTGGTTCTGTCAGTTAATTTACAATTCCTGTACAGAAGATGAACCAAAACTAGCAGGTGAACTCATAGAACCTTTTAAGTTAGCAAAAAGGGCTTTTACTAATCTTTTCACTGCTGACAACAAGAAGGGAGTTTTGAGACCCCTTAGCATTCCTTTATCAGTAAAGCCAGCTCTTGTAAATGCTGATGCTGCTACATATTCATTGCTATATCCTGATGTCCAACCTACCAACACACAACAACCATCAGCACCTACTCCTGTCACTCCACAAACACAAACATCAGCACATACCAATCAACCATTAGCACCTACAGTGAAGCCTTCTTCTTCTAGAGCAAAGAGGACAAAGACTGTACCTCAGACAGGTTCTGTACTTAGAAGCTCCAACCATTCTTCAACATACTGCACCAACAATACCAATTTTAGATGCTGATTTCAATGCAGATATTCCAACAACACCTCTTCTGAATCTAGATGATGAAGATCAAATATTAGGTGAGCATCAGAATTTGGATGTTGATCAGAACTTAGAGGATGATTTTAAACCCTCTATAGCCTCACACACTATCATTTTATCAGAGGAAGCTGATTCTGCAGGCTCTGTAAGTTCTGATGCTGCAAATGCTGAAAATACTGGTGAAGCTGCTACAAATGAAAATGATGATGTAGCTGGTCCTTCAGGACATGCACCTCTACAAACAAGTAATAAAGCTGATTTGATTAAAAAGTTTGTAAGAGAGGATGCACCAGTACCTTGGAGTGAAACTCCAAGAGGAAAAGAATGAATCAAGGAGTGGAACAAAGTTGATTTTTTTCCTACTGCAAATATTCTTGCTGAGCACCTGGCTAAAGCTGATGAGATGCTGGTGAATGATGACTTCAAAGCACAGCTCAGAGTTACTGCAATGAGTACAAGGCACCTTCAAGGTCAACACTCAATAACTCAAGCCAAGGTGAACAAAATTCAAGAAACACTGATTCAGCAAGACATGAATGTCAAATTGGAAAAGAACAGGTTTTTTAAATCAACCTTTGACCGCATTGGGTATATAGAAAAGACTCAAGAAAAGAAGCAAGCTCAAATGTCTGATATTTTAAAAAATTAAGCTGCTCAACAAGATCAACTCAATGAAATCCAAAACTCTGTGGAATTGCTTGTCTCTCTCCTTCTGCCAGATGATGCCAAAAAAAGGGAGAAAGTGATTAAGTTCAAATGCAAAATTGATCAACCACTGAACAGTAAGGATGATGATAATGAAGACCAGGGAAACTCTGAAAGGGGTAGAGGTCATGGTCAAGGCAAAGGTTCTTCATTTAGAAATGCAGGAACTTCTATACAGAGATCAAGCTCTGATGCTAATAGAAGAATAAGTTCTGATGAACAAGTTCTGACTAAGCCTGATGTTCTGATACAGGGTGAAAGTCAAGAATCACAGAAGTTTATGCAGACACTGAAGCTTAAGGGGAAGGAAACTACAGTCTACTATCAAGACCCCAAGTTACAGAAGCTGGATGAAGAAATTTCAAAAAGACTATTTCTCAAAGGCAATCTAGGAATGGACTTTAAAAGTCTGAAGAAAGAAGAAGCCAGACTTAAAGCAGAAAATGTCAAGTCAAAGTCAAAAGCTCAAGTCATTGCAAAGAAACCACCTAAGCCTAAGGGCATTGTGATTAAAGAGAAGACAAACTCTGAGGCAGCCAAATCTGAATTCAAAGCCAAATCACAGGTGGAAGTTGATCCTAGATCCAAGGGTAAGGCAAAAATTGATGAACCTGTAAAGATATATATGCCAATTATGGATCTGGAAGCAAAGGATGATGAAGATACTAGTCTGATTTTGAAGAAAAAGAATATCCAAACAACCTCTGACAGAGCTCATGTTGTTCAAGATCAAGACTTTGTAAATTCTGATATTACAATGAAGCAAGCAACCTCGGACAGAGCTCAAGTTGTCTTGACATCAGAAGAAAAGAAAACCTCTGACATTGCTCATGTTAAACCTTCAAAAATTCTACTACCTGGGTTTACTAAAGCTCAACAGTCTACTCAACCTTTGAAGACTACATAAAGTGGTTTTGAAGCAAGAGTTATTAGAAAAAAGGAAGCTAGAGACAAATCAGGATTGGGTAGTTCTAAAGAAAAGAGAGTAAATAATACTACCTCTGATCCAACCTCTTTGAGTGAACCAGGAGTGGGAACAACTCCTGAAAGATTGAATCAACTGGAGTCTGTACAAATGGTATACCACTCTGTATTGAAAGAAGATATCATCTTATATTTTATGACAGATGGGAGGGTATTCCAGATTAGAAAAAATGCTATTCGTTTGAAGTATTTTGAAGAATTGCAACATGTACTATTTCTACTTCAAGTGAAAAACAGGTCAACAGATGGTGTTGCCAGTTACTTAGAATCTGATATTCAAAGGCAGAAGAAGCTTTACTCTGTAAAGTCTGAAAGACAATATTGTACTAAGTACAGAGCTCACAATGGTGATTTTGTTGAGATGAAGCCTAATACTGCCAAAATCACTACATTTTTGGGTATTAAGGGACTTGAATTCAATCTAGAGTCTGATAAAGCCTATATCATCAGACTGGATCAGGATATAAGGAAAGCAAAAATAAATGATCTCAAGGCTGCTATCTTTCAGACAGGAGAAGATACAGTTGAACTTAAAAATATAAAAAGGAGGATGCAGAATGAACTTGAATATGCTGAGAGAAGTTTGTTGAAGAACTATCTCAGAACAACTCCTGACATTAAAGAGATTACACACTGAAGCCAAGTCAAGAACTACAGCTGGTAAATTTTGAAGTATATACAGGCTAAAGCTGATATCAGACTTTAAGGATGGTAAAAGCTACAAGGACTGTGAGTTGTAGTTGCTTAGTCAAATTCTCATATGCATTTGTACTTAATGTTTTTGACATCATCAAATATCTACTCAACTTGTATATTATGCTAATTTACAAGTTTGGGGAGATTGTTAGATATATTTGTGATGTCATGTCTAATGTTGATTTGTGTTTAGTTTTCAGATCTTAACTAACAGGAAAAATCAGGACTTAACTGGAAATCAGTACTTATACTGAAGTCAGAACTTAAGATATCAGAACTTAAGTTATCAGAACTTAAGATATCAGAAGATATTTATCAGGAGATAATATCAGGACTTAAGAAGACGTTCAGATAAGGAAGGCGGCTGATTGAAGGAAAGAAGATCAAGACTAAAATAAGAAGAGATATGCATGGAGAATAATTCTATGAAGAATAGAAGATTTGGAGGAAAAGATAACTAATTGATATATTTTAGGATGCAGACTTATATTCGATATCAATTAGAAGATTATCTTGTAACTGTGTGTCTATATAAACACAGCAAAGGGTTTACACTATATGTGTTATCTTAATCGAGAATATTATTCATTGTAACCCTAGCAGCTCTCGTGATATTTGTTCATTACTGAGAGAGAATGGTTCCATTGTAATACTGTCTCATTAATAAGATTATTATGTGTTTCATACTTGTGTTCTTAATTCGATTTGATTGTAGTATACACTGTATTCAACCCCCTTCTACAGTGTGTGTGACCTAACAGAGATTTTATTAATAACTTGAAAGACACTCTATCGGGACAAACCCCCAACTGATCATGCAACCAGGTTAAAAACAAATAGAGCTAAATAATTAGCCATTTTGTTTCCGTATTGTTTAACAAAATGAATACAAATATTCTGAAATTTAAAAATGAAGGTAATGGTTTTTCGGGCAATCCATCATGCATCTCCCCCGAAAACAGTAGCTTCACAATTGACCCTGACATTAATTTCATTGATAATGCAATGTTCAGAGGACTCAGTTGTAACAACTGAGCTTAGATGCCTCATGTTATGAACAAATATATTTTGTGAGAGGTGAGCACATGTGATTTTCACCACCGTTGCAAGCACACCCCAGCTATCTACCTGTCGGACACCAGCTATAGACCTGCCGAAAGTGTTGTTGATGCGAGATATCTAGATCTCCTAATACACCATCAAATTCATTTTCAACACAACCACCACATGGCACAAAGCGAGACACATCGCATAAAGCTAGATAATCAAACACACAAATAATAATTTAAACAGAACAATACGAAAAAACCCAAAATTCAAAAATCTCATAATAACACCAAATTGTAATATGTTATTAGATCAGAGATTTTGAATCCAAAAACTGAATTTTATTATAAAATCCAAGTTGTTACCTTAGTAGATCTGAAAACCAAAGTGAAGAACTGTAATGGATTTTTCGAGTTTTGTGAAACAAATCTCGATTTTATCGAAGAAAAAAGTAAATAAAATGAGGAGATGAAGATGAGTATGGAGATAGCGATGGGTAGAAAGGGTGAAAAAGAAGTTAGGGCGGCTAGGCTTAGAAGAAGGTAAGGGCGGCCGACTCTACAACCAAATGTTTTGTAGCATATTTATATGCTACAAATAAATACCATGAACCAAATGTTCTCAACCATGAACCTTGCCCTATCCTTTTAAAATTCATATTTGTTCGGCTTAAAATCCCGGCTTCCGGTTGGAACGGTTCTGAAAATTTTCTTGTCCCTTTTCCTTTTGGGATATTACACTTTCCCCTTCAATAATCATGGCTTTCTGAACCACGGCGGTATAAGTTGTCAATTCAAAAACTGTCACTCTGCTACGAATCCATGTTTGTAATCCCTGCTGGAATTTGTTATCCCGTTTTTCTTCAGTATCAACCTGCTCCGGAACAAACCTAGCCAATTCCGTAAACTTGGCTTCATATTCCGTCACTGACATATTCCCTTGCTTCAATTCCAAGAACTTGATTTCCATATGGTTCTTCATATAACGAGAAAAATACTTTTTCAGAAACAGTTCAGTAAACCTATCCCAAGTTACGATATCCTCCCCCTCTAAAGCTCTCCTGGATTTCCACCAATAATTTGCTTTTCCTTTTAAGAAATAGCTAGCAAAATCAGTTTTCTGGTCCTCTTCAACTTTCACAAGAGCAAACGCTTTCTCCATTTCTTTCAACCAAGCCCTAGCCTTAGTAAGATCCGTTGTACCTTCAAATTCTAGAGGCTTAACTGACTGAAACTGCTTAAAGGTAACAACAGGCACAACTGGTGGTAAGTGAGGTTGAGGACGAGGTGGCTGTTGTAATATATGTTGCTGAATCTGTTGTTGTTGCATCTGCTGCTGGATCATTACCATCTTTTGTTGCATCATATGGAACATTTGGTTCATGGTATCATTATTCTAACCCTCATGGTTGAAGAAGTTTGGTAGCATATTTATATGTTAGTATTATATCACAAGTTTTATGATATGGATTATCATATCATAATGGGCATAATGGGCTTAGTTCGTGTATGGATTAGTACACTTAGGGATTGTTTCGTTCGGGGGTTTTTGAAATCACAAATGAGTTTCATTGATCTTAACCCCATACTTAATGTTGAGTTTTTTTATTTAACTCTATTCGGCTATTCCTCAAATTCTCAATATATGGATTTTTCATACCGCGTAGGAGATGGATATAAGAGACTGATATAAGGAATCAACTTTATTTTTATTATTTTCATCCTTGGTTGAAAATTTTAATTCAAATGTTTAACTTAAAAAAAACTTAATAAATTTAAAAAATATTAATAACATAAATTAAATTAATATTTTTAATTCATTAAATAAAAAAATTAAATTAAACATATTTATTTCAATAAGAGAGAATTGCATTTTGCACCCCGTTTTTTGGCCAAAAATCAATTTTGTATACCTATTTTCATACATTGCAGTTTGCATCCCCCTACTTTGAAATCCGTTTCAAGTTGCACCCTTTTTGCCAAATTTTGTCAATTTTTTTGCTCAAATTATTGTTTTCAACAACATATATAATCTATTATTGAAGAGAAAAGATGAGATATATTGTTGTAGACAGCAATTAGGGCTAAAAGATTAGGCAAAAAGGGTGCATGTTGAAGCAGATTTCAAAATAGGGGATGTAAACTGCAATTTATAAAAATAGATATACAAAATGAGTTTTGGCCAAATATAAGGGGTGCAAAATGTAATTGAATCTTTCAAAATAATCAACCAAACTTGATACCACCGTACCACTTAACCCTAGCTACCACCAGCTGTGCCTGTACATATAGAAATAGAATGCATATTGTTTAGTATTCAGTACAGAAGTGCATCTTTAAGGCAGTGGCCAAGGGGTATACTTGAGACAACTCCATATCAAAGGCAAGTGCAGTTCCTCACGCCATCTATGCAACTACAATCGTTGAACTACAATTGTTTATTTAAAAATTCTACAATCTTCATATGAATATATTTTTTTTTCTATTTTCTGTTACGATTTTGTTTATTAATACCCTATAAAAGCACTCACCTTGTGAATCTTGAGAACCCAAGTTGTTCGATTTTCGATCTTGAGTGAAGTTGTTACATTATGCTCGCGTGTTGTTTGATAGATATACTGAAAGCAATGATGTTACTTTTGATCGTATGGTATCGGGTAAGTGAAGGTTGGATTTGAATAAAGAGGTTTCTAATGTTCTTATTGATTATTATTTATCGAAATGTGGCTGTACTCATGAGGCAGCAAGAGTTTTTTGTGAAATGCTAAATATAGAGTTTTTCTTAAATGGTGAAGTAGAAGGAAGCTCCAGTTGCTTTTCAGCACATGGATGCTGAGAAAATTGTGCCGAATTCAATAACATTCCTCGGAGTTCTGTTAGCATGTAACCAAGCTGGTTGGGCAGAAACTGGCAGCAATTTGTATGCAATTATGCAGAAGGTGTACCAAATTGTCCCAACAGTAGAGCACTATGGGTGTATGGTTGATAAGAATGCCCGCGCTGGAATGCTTATCAATTTGTGCAAAAAATGTCGATAGAACCATATGCAATCATTTGGAGAATGTTATTGAACACTTAGAGTTCAAAACCATTCTGATCTGGAGCTGTGCATAGTGAATGCGGTTGACATACTAAAGACGTCAACTGATCCGAAAGATCATGTCCTTTTTTCTAACTTTTTTGCTGAAGCAGAGAAGTGCGATGATGTTTTACGCCAAAGAAGTGTGATCGATGCTAATTCAGGAAGCCTAAAAAAGGCTGGAAAAAGCTCTGTCTTTGTTTAATAGAGTAATACTTTAGGTGTGGGGTTTTTGTTTCGCAAGACATCAAAATTTTGTGGCATTAGGCAAAAGGTTGCTCTACTAATGTAGTGCCAGTATCAAAATTTGGCCCATAACAGACAAGGCACAACATTGCAAATTGTTACTATGCTAAAGCACTTCAGAGTTCAGACTGTGCACCTGACTACTGTCTCCAAATCTTCTGAGGCTAGGAGGTATACAGTAGGTTATATATGCTTTTGATATTTAATAGTAACTGTTGACATGATATATAAATTGACATGTTGATGCTTCATGCTAATTGCTACTTATGTGTACGTAGATTAGGCGTTTTGATGTCATGCATGACAGTTTGTAGTGGAGAAGGGGGGGGGGGGGGGGGTAACTTGCACATCTATATGGTATTTTGGCATGTTTATATATCTCTTCATTGTACAGCTGTCCATAGTTTTAATGGATAGTTTAGTCACCATTTATGTGTTTGTTTTTGTAGTTCCGACACTATACTAGGGCCTATAAGTCAGATAAATCTCCGCAATAAATACCCTGGCTTATGATAATTTCACTATCTGGTATTTACAACCAACTATTCAAATGCCTTTTTAGAACGTATACCACTGTGTTTTTCTTCTACTCTCACCTTAACCTGCTCGCTGCAACACCTTTGCGGTTTGTGGTTTTAAATACAAGCCTATACTCTATGTGTTTCTTTTTGTTATATGGTATTTTGTCATGTTTATAGATCTCTACATTTTGCAGTTCATAATTTTAACGAGATAGTTTTAGCCACCATCAATGTGTTTCTTTATCTCAGGTTTCGACACTATGCTAGGGCTTATGGGTCAGATAAATCTCCGCAATAGTAGTTAGATTTAAAGTGACTTTCCTTAAGGTTTGTCATATTTTAACATAACAGTACTCGTGATATAGAGATTATGATATTGTCTTCTATGTCTTTGATATCTCATTTCCCAAATGCAGCACTTTCGGATGTATGTCGAACATGCATATATACATATGCGTCGCTGCGTGCTATAGTTAGCTTTGGACATCAAATCTCTCGCTGCTTCTCATTCCTTGGATTTTCGTCCAGCAAAGTTCAAAAATACCCTGGCTAATGATAATTTCACTATCTGGTATTTATGGTCAACTTCTCAAATGCTCTTTTAAAACGTATACCACTGTGTTTTTCTTATACTCTCACATTAACCTGCTCGCTGCAACACATTTCCAGCTTGTGGTTTTTAAATACAAGCATATACTTTGATTGATGGTGTCTGTATTTGGATTGAATCACGGAATTATATTTTACGTTGCTGAGTGACTTTGGTTACTCGATAACTAAGTTATGTCCGGTTAGATTACAAACAATTATTTAATTGGTTGTCATTTATTTTAATCAAAGATTGGAATCAGTTCAAGCTATTATTAATGTGGCAGGCTACAACGGAACAATGTTAATGAACATAAAATACTCCCTCCGTTTCAAAATAGTAGTCTATTTTTTAAACTTTTTCCAGTCAAATTGATCAAATTTTGACCTGAATTTACATATATTATATAAATAAAATTAGTAAAAAATGTTAAATTGATCAAAATTTGATCAATTAACTAAGAACATTTGATCAATTAGATGAATTTAATTAGTTGGTATAAAAGAATAGTTTTATAGATTTTATGGTTATCATGATTATCTTAAAAACACTCACAAAAAAATCCTCTCTCTAGTTATAGTCGAGATATTCTTGTTGTACATTCCATCTATAATACGTTAAACTTTTGAGTTGAGAATAGCAACGGCTTAAGCACAAATTTATATATTCAAGCTCAAAGAAAAATAAAATTATGGTTAGAATATTATTTACGAGAAGCAATATTAAAATATGCTCGTATGTGGCGTCTCCAAAAAAGTTGTACTGAATTATTTGTGTATTGAAATTAAAATTTTTAAGTTGATAAACTTTTGTAGATATTAAATGAATAAAATTGTGTGAATTAATATGTTGAGTGTACTAAATTCATTAGTTGTTGGCTTATTACAGATATAGATGTTACCCATTAGTTTCCGTTGACAAATTAAATTGGTACAAGTAAAGATTATTGTTAATTTGCTTTGAAGTTGTTACCACGACTATGATAATTGGTTTGCTAGCATTAATGGATATTTCTATAGATTTTCGACAGTAACGTGCTTGTTATAAGCATTAAACACCTGCAAAACCTTTTTTTAATTATTAATTGCGGTTGGCATAATTGCGATCTAACTGTTTTAAATTTTGAGTTGAAAACAGTAAATAATTAGTTTTGTTGGATTATGCAAAGTCAATATTAAGGAGAAGAGTTTAATTGAAAAAGTAATCACCATTAAACTTGTTGACTTTTGCTAACGATTACCGCTATAACTCTATACGTTATGTTAGTTATTAGATAATATCCAGCAATTATTTCTTCTATTTTTCTCCCAATAAATACACCTCCTTCTCATCAGTTCACGTAAAGTGTGTACTCCACAGAGAAAAATATACAGGGACCGAGAGAACAGAGACGAGAAAGATAATGGGAAGACTACCTAGTGGAATTGGAGGAAAATTCAAAAGAGGTCCATGGACTACTGAAGAGGACATTTTGTTGTCATCTTACATTCAAGAAAATGGTCCAGGCAGTTGGCCATCTGTTTCTATTAATACTGGTACATATATTTACATATGCATTTCCCTTTTTACTTTATAAATTTATATTATCTCATTTCATTGGATGTGTTTGTGTGTTTGTTAATATATATGTCTGAAAATTATAACCATATATCCATGTGTGTGTTTTCTGTTTATCAATTAACTGTTTAATGGATATTATAGGTTTGAATAGATGCAGCAAGAGTTGTAGACTACGATGGAAAAACTATCTTAGGCCTGGTATCAACCGGGGAACTTTCACTAGTGAGGAAGACAAAAAGATTATCCGACTTCATGATGTTTTGGGCAACAAGTATGTATTCTTGTAGTCAATTGTTAAGTTTCTCCTGAGATTCTTAATTGAATTAAGATGATCAATTTATCAGCCATATATAATTAATTGCGAATTCTCAGTAAGATGTTTAGATTCTGGTTTAATGAAGGAGCTGAAATTTTATTTCCATGTTAAACCAATAATTATCAATACTGTAATTTTATTTGTTATTTGTAGATGGGCTGCCATAGCTCATTATATTCCGGGAAGGACGGATAATAGCATCAAGAACTATTGGAATTCGCATTTAAAGAAAAAGGTAGACAGGACTAGTGGTAGCAGCAGTGGTGCTAGTAGTAGTATTAATACTACCACTAGTGTACCTGATCAGGACCCTGACTCCTCCAAGAGGCGTTGGGAGAGAATGCTACAAGCAAATGTCCATTTGGCAAGGAAAGCTCTGTCGGATGCACTCTCTCTTTCCCCCCAAGCCTCGATTCATGATCATAATGTTATATCTCCTTCTCCACCAGCGCCCATTCCTAATCCCAATGACACACTACCCCTCACTGCACCTGGGCTCGGCTCCCCATTTCCAGTGTCATCAGCACCATTATTGTCTTCGGGATGTATGAGCTTCAAGCCTCCTCATGGCTGGAACCAAAATGCTAGACAACAGCAGCTGATGATTCCTGCAGATAATCATCAGTTCCGCAGCGAAGCAGCAGGTCAAATTACTCAGGCATTCGGTAACTCGACTACTGAAATGTATGTCTTCAACTGTGAAAATGTAGCGGTGTGGCTGCGGAGATGGAATAAGAATTCCCCTAATTTAAGGCTGGATAATGATTCTGCTCGTCATCCGCGTCTGCCTCGTACTGCCGTTGTTCCAGTTGTTTCTTGTAGGCAACATGAGGATTCCCTGTCTCCTGCTATTGCTACTTCAGTTTTTCCTTAATGGCAGAAATAAGATACATCTGCTTGCCGCATTTGAAATGTCCAATCCTTATGATCAGGCTACTCATCTTTTGACCATTTCACTAGAGATTCTGACATTTCTTTTGCTTTAAGTGTACTTTTATATTTAGCAGATGTTTTGGTAGGGTATTGTTTTTTTTTAAATTGCATCATTTGTTGTGCTCATTAGATATTATCCTCCCTTTGTCGCCTATGAAATTTTTCTTCATGTATCTCTGTTGAGATATTTTGGTTCATGTATTTCAATTTTATTTTAAAATAAAAAACTTTGTCTTTAAAAGTAACTTGTTCAATTTGTTTTATGTTTCATCTACAATGTCATAACCAACCAGCTGCAAGAGCCATTCACAAAACTGAATAAAATAGATAATAACACATAATAAAAACGAATTTTGTTTAGTCATGAAATATATTATGACCCCCCACTAGAAAGTTTGGGCAACTAAAAAATAAGCTCTAATTTGTTATCAAGAAACAAGGAAAACTTGCCATTTTCTTTTACAAATTATTTGAATACACAAATAGTTATTTGGTTGTTAAAATAAAAACACTACCCAATCTTTTATTCATTTTTTCTTGTTTCTACTATCCAAATCTACCTGAAAGTACACACTCATGTAACAATGTTAAAATTTGCAATTAATATGGAGTTGAATTGTTTATATTTAATCTCTCAACTCCTTTGATGGTATATTGTTACATGTTACATATATAGTAAATAATAATCTATATAGTACTAAGTTAAGATGTGATATATTATAAATTCTGAGATTTTTTTGAAAATAAGTATTTTTAAAATATTTGTATTTTTTAATTTTTTTTACAAAAAATATGTATTACGAGCGATGACAGTTCAGATAAGTGTATAGTTGCTTTAGTGAACCTTAAGTCTCAGCATAAGGCTACTGTCGGTCATGCTTTAGAGTCACATGTTAAGAGAGAGTTGTTTTGTTACTCATGGACCTGACTTAGTAATTTCCAGTTGTCATTCTGTTATTCAGTTAGCATTAAGTCAGTCTAGTGGTCCATTCTTCTGAGGTGTATAAATAGCAAGTCTTACTCTCTGTATTAGTAATTCAGTTCTAATAAAATACATTTCTATCTTCTTCTCTACTGTTTGTTCTTAACTTACAATCTGTATTACATACAACATATAACTTGAAGCTATAAATCTATTATGGTATCAGAGCCAAACATGACTGATTCGATCATAATGCTATCGTTCTTGCTTCGTTTTGAGTTTTCAATTGAGGTGAATTGATGTTTTGATCATTTTCGCCATTAACGAAGCTTCGAAACCCTAATTTTTAGGTTTTTTTTATTTTTACGATAAGTTTTTCATTGTTTAATCATTCGATTCATAGTTGAGACTCTTGATCGATTGATTTTACATCTTCAGATTCCTTTTATGAACAATTATTACGTCAATTAGACTTGTTTTGTAAAATAAATTGACGCAATTTCGTTCTAAATCGTTGTTCAGTCATGTTGAAACGTGTATTTGTTAATGTTGTTCTTGAATCATCGTCAAGTAGTCATAACAATACTACTACTGAAGATGAACATGAGAAAGAAACGGTTTCACTGAATTTGTATAGCGATATGGCTGTCGACAACAACGCACATCCATTGTTCATTCATAACAGTGATCATCCAGGCTTGTTGTTGCTTGTTAAAAAGCTCACAGGTCCAGACAACTATGCATCTTGGAGCAGATCTATGCAAATAGCTCTTAATGTTCGAAATAAGTTTGTGTTGGTTAATGGAGATTATCCAAAACCTGATACGAAATCTCCGTTGTGTGCTCAATGGGAACGAGTGAATGATCTTGTAATCACTTGGATTCTGAATTCCATGACGGATGATATTTCAGATGGCTTGAATTATGTAACCACGGCAGAAGAGGTGCGGAATGAATTGCGAGAACGGTTTTCTGGTGTCAATGGACATCGTGTTTTTCAAGTGCTCAAGGACATTCATAATGTCGAGCAAGGAAATAAATCAGTTGAGGTTTATTTTCATAAGTTGAAAGGTCTTTGGGATGAATATTTTGTTCTTGAACCCGCCGTGGATTGCACTTGTGGTGCACACAAGTTGTTAGTTGAAAGAGATCAAAAACACAAATTATTGCAATTTTTACTTGGACTACATGAGAGTAATTCTAATATTCGAGGTCAGATTCTCATGATGAATCCTTTGCCTTCTATTTCCCAGGCCTACTCCTTTGTTAAACATGATGAGAAGACAAGGCAGAGACATCAAAACTTCTCTCAACCAGTTAGTCCTTTTGCTAATGCAATTGCAACAAATACAGATGGTGTGGCTGTTTCCAATGGAAGTTTTAGGAAATCTTTCATTCCTAGCATAAAGCCTGTTATTAAATGTTCTCATTGTAATTACAATGGATATACCAAATAACAGTGTTTCAAGCTTATTGGATACCCTCCTAATTGGAAGAAAAAGAAGGAGACTGGATCCACATCTAGCAATGCATCTGGTAATCCTTCTCAATTCAAGAAATTCAAGCAAATTCTGCTTTGACTGGAGGTCAAACATCTACATCTGCTACCTCCAATGATCAGATTAATCAGATGCAAAACCAAATAAATCAAATCAGCCAGATGATGAACTTCTTTATGGGAAATCCTAAAGATATTGGTAGTCCTGAAGATCATTTAGTTGGCATGGTCACTTCTAGAGCTAGTTTAGTGGTATCCAATGCTTCTAGTTTGATCTGGCTAGTAGATATTGGAGCTTCAGATCACATATGTTATTCAAGTGAGTTGTTGACTGATATTACACCTCTTTCAACACCTGTTAATCTAGCTCTGCCAAATGGGAAGACTATCTTGGTACATCAGACTGGTACCTTTTCTATTCATTCTTGAATAGTACTTCATAATGTTCTGTTTGTTCCTACTTTTGGATACAATTTATTCTATATTTCTAAGTGGCTTGCTGATTCACAAGGAAGTGTTTTGTTTTTACTCGAATCTTGTGAATTTTATGGGAATAAGTCTGCAGAACCTTTAGTTCTTGGTAAGATGTTTGATGGATTGTATCATTTGGAAGTTCATACAAATAATAGTTCTACATCAGTTCTGCACGTTCATTCTCCACTGGTTCATACTGTTATTTCGAAGCACAAGCTTAGTGTCATGTGACATTTATGCTTAGGACATGCTTCCAATGAGGTGTTACACCAGATTTCTGAACTTAAGGGCAATATAATGGATAAGAGCAATCAACAATGTCCTATTTGTCCAGCTTCAAAACAAACTAAATTGCCTTTTTATTTAAGTAACAATCGAGCTGATTGTGCTTTTCAATTAGTTCATATATACCTTTGGGGTCCTTATGCTCATGAAACTCGACAAGGTTGTCTTTATTTTCTTACAGTTGTTGATGATCACACTCGAACTGTTTGGACCTTTTTGCTTCCAAATAAGCATTATGTCTTTAGTCAAATTCGAGATTTTTTGGCTTATGTAGAAAATCAATTTGGTAATACTATAAAACAGTTTCGAATTGATAATGGCACAGAGTTTTTTAATGCTGCTATGAACTCTTTGTTATCTGATAAAGGCATTATACATCAAGCTTCTTGTGTAGAGCGCAAACATCGTCAGTTGTTATGTGTGGCTTGAGCAATCCGTTTTCAGTCGGGCCTTCCTATTCAATATTGGGATGAATGCATTTTAACAACCACTTTTATTATCAACAGGTTGCCAACTCATGTTCTCAATAACAAAATCCCATATGAGTGCCTTTATGGAAAGTTGCCAGATTATAGTCAGTTTCGTGTTTTTGGTTGTTTATGTTATGCTTCCATCCATGAAGCTGATAAGTTTAATTCTCGTACCATTCGCTCAGTATTTTTGGGTTATCCAGCTGGTCACAAGGGTTTCAAATTGTTGAACCTTACCACAAAGGACATTTACATTTCACGACATGTGGTTTTTCATGAAACCCAATTTCCATTTCGTGATGACAGCTCTACGCCTTCTGTGAAAGACCCATTTTCTTTGAATCATTGGTTGGCTTCTGAAGAGAAGGAACAAATGATGCTGCAGTACCTTCTTCTCCGGTTCTTGACACACCTGCTGCATTATCATCTGATGTTTCACGGGATACTTGTGATGATAGTCTTTCTGATTGGCATAACTTGCCACCAGATGAAGATACTTTGGTCAATCTTCAACCAATGACAGACATATTGGCTGGTTCTAATGAGCATTTTATTCGAAAATCCACTAGAGATCGTAAACCACCATCTTGGTGGACTGATTACCAAGTCAACAGTGTTCAGACTTCGTCTGCTGTCAAGTATCCTTTCTCTGGGTTTTTTAATATTGGTTCTTTTTCTCCTCCACATGCTGCATTTTTTACTAAAATAGTGCAAAACAAAGAACCTTTAAATTTTTCTCAGGCTGTTCTTGACCCTCGTTGGATAGAGGCAATGAACAAGGAATTGGATGCCTTAGAATCTAACAATACTTGGACTTTGGTTACTCTTCCACCTGGCAAGCAAACCATTTGGTGTCGTTGGGTTTTTAAAATCAAGTATTTGGCAAATGGTGATGTTGATAGATTTAAAGCTCGCCTTGTAGCAAAAGGCTACACTCAAGAACCCGGTGTCGATTTTCATGACACGTTTGCGCCTGTTGCTAAAAGAGTTACTGTTAAATCTGTTATGGCAGTTTCAGCGTCCAAACACTGGCCTCTCTTCCAATTGGACATAAACAACGCATTTTTACATGGCGATTTAAATGAAGAAGTGAATATGGATTTACCTCAAGGGTATATTGTTGATGCTGCTGCTTCTCGTCTTGTGTGCAGGTTAGTTAAATCCATTAATGGATTACGCCAAGCATCTAGATAATGGAACAAGAAGTTGACTAATATCTTGTTGATACTTGATTTCAAGCAATCCCTTGCAGATTATGCTTTGTTCGCCCATCACCAGAACTCCTCATTCACTGTAGCAGTGATTTACGTTGATGATATTTTGCTTACAGGAAATCATACTGCCTTCATTGAGTACGTTAAGACATCTTTACATGCTCAATTCAGTATTAAAGACTTGGGTCAAGCCAAGTATTATTTGGGACTTAAAATTTCAAGAAGTGACACTGGTTTATTTTTGAGTCAGCATAAGTTCATCATAGATATGTTGTCTCATACCAATCTCCTTAGTTCTAAACCTTTGTCTATTCCTCTAGATCAGAACACAAAATTATATGACAATGTCAACTCAGGTGCACTGGTTAAGAATTCTTCTCTTTATCGCAGTCTTGTTGGGAAGTTGTACTTAACCTTCACGAGACCTGATATTAGTTTCTCAGTTCACTTGCTAAGTCAATTTATGCATGCTCCCCGTGAAAAGTACTTGGATGCTTTGTTTCGTGTTCTTCGCTATCTAAAATGCACTGCAGGCATGAGTTTATTTTTTCCAGTCGATACTCCCCTGCAATTGCGTGGTTTCTGTGACAGTGATTGGGGCGATTGTACTATTTCTGGACGATTTGTCACAGGGTTTTGTTTACTCTTGGGGTCTTCTCTTATTTCTTGGCAGGCCAAGAAACAGACAGTGACATCTCAAAGCACTGCTGGAGCAGAATATCATGCCTTAGCCTCCATCACTACTGAAATCATGTGGCTCAAGTATCTTCTTGCAGATCTTTTGATATCATTTACTTATGTAGTTGAAGTTTTCTGTGATAATCAAGCTACAATTGATATTGCTAACAATCCAGTTCAACATGCTCGTACCAAACATATTGAGCTGGATTGTCATTTCATTCGTGAGAAGGTTCAGGATGGCATCATCTCTCCGCATAAAATTTCCACCAAGCTCTAGTTAGCTGACATTCTAGCCAAAGCTTTGGGAGGAACAACTCACTGATATATTTGTTCCAAGCTTGGTCTACACAATCCTTATTTGCCTCAAGCTTGTAGGGGGAGTATTACGAGTGATGACAGCTCAGATAAGTGTATAGCTGCTTTAGTGAACTTTAAGCCTCAACATAAGGCTACTTAGCCTGTAGGTCATGCTTTAGAGTCACATGTTAAGAGAGAGTTGCTTTGTTACTCATGGACCTGATTTAGTAATTTCCAGCTGTCATTCCTGTTATTCAGTTAGCATCAAGTCAGTCTAGTGGTCCATTCTTCTGAGGTATATTTCTATCTTCTTCTCTACTGTTTGTTCTAATCTTACAATCTGTATTACATACAACATATAGCTTGAAGCTATAAATCTATTAATATGTTTTTTTTAAAATTTATAAAAAATGACTGTGCAATCAAATACAAATATATACAATGAATGCAACATTCCAGATTTGAGAAAATTGTGAGAAGAAGTTATTAGTAATTGTTTTTGTTACAAATAACATTTTTTACAAATATTTTTTATAAAAAAGTAAAATTGTAAAAAAGATTAAAAAACAATATTTTTTAATTCAATATTGGTATGTCATGTACATTATTAATTAATGCTTAATAGTTTCAACTAGGCGTCAAAGAATTAAACATTGTTTAAAAAATTTCTTTTAGTTCCGTCAAATTATTTTCACAAATAAAATTGTTGCTGACATGAGTTATGATTTAACTAATAGCCTAATACACATTTCCCTATATTATATTATAAACTAAGTTAAAATAAAAATTTACAAAAAAATTCCGAATCACTAATTTACAGATTGAAAATCACTAATCACTAAATATAAAAATAAAGAGAATTTATCAAAAAATACCCATATTTTATAACTTATTTACAAAAATAGGGTAAATGCATAAGGGTGCAGATGAGGTTTTGATTGTAAATTTTGATGCTGAGATTGCAAATATTACAAATATTATTTTTGAAAATATTTTATTGAACACAGATATTTTTGAAAAACTCCCAAAAATAAACTATATAGTAAATAATCACCAATTTAAGTATATGCGGTGATCACCATTATAAATATTCCCGAATTTTTTCTCTAATTCTTTT
Organism: Apium graveolens; assembly: GCF_009905375.1. NCBI lineage: Eukaryota > Viridiplantae > Streptophyta > Magnoliopsida > Apiales > Apiaceae > Apium > Apium graveolens. The sequence goes on from NC_133651.1 coordinate 21,298,099, forward strand.
TCTCAAATCATTATGTGTCATGTACAAATAATAGTCGTTTCTCCCTATCTTATATAAATTATTTTAATTTTTTATGTATATTAAAAAAAATTGAAAATAAATTTGAAATTATACTTTATATTCACTTGAAAAATCATTTAGTGAAAACAATTTTAAAAAAATTGAGAAAAATATTTGAAAAATCTAATATTGCTAGTAAATATATAACTGAATTAGTTTATAATCACTAATTATATTTCAGTTACCATGTACAGGTTAGTTAATTACAAAAGTGGCCTGAAAAATAAGTCCTGTAATTTGAGTGTGAGGGGTTGGAGGTTTGCACGGAAGATGTTTGATCATATGCCTGAGAGAAAAGTTGTAGCTTGGAATGCGGTAAGTACTGGATTTTTTTAATGTGAGTGTGCAGGAGATGTTTGGGTTGATGCCGAGGTGGGATTTGAATTCTTTGAATGTGATGCTTGCAGGGTATGTGAAGGCGGCGGAGGTTGCAGAGAAGGATTTTTGAAGATTCCGTATAAGGATGGTGTTTCTTGGAGTACTATAACTATTGGGTTTGCTACGAATTGGAATGAGACCGAATGGGGTGAATTTGACTGATGTTCTGTCTGCATGCTCACAAGCTATAGCATTTGAGTTTGCGAAAATCTTACATGCATTTATGAAAAAAGCGGGGTTAATTTGGATTAGTTCTGTAAATAATGTCATATTGGATACGTACTCTAGATGTGTTAATGTGTGCATGTCACTTTTGATCTTTGAAAGATTTCTGGGAGAAAAGATTGTTAGTTCGTGGACATCAATGTTTGCTGGATCAGTCAGTTCCATTTCTTTAAAGATGGTTTGTGTTCGTGTACAGACTACTGGTGATCGAGAATTGATAGTTTAGAATGTCGCTTAGTAAAGAAAGTAGACCACCACTGGTGAAAGATTGTATGGTGGTGAGGAGAAATAGAAGGTAGTATCATCCTTGCCAAAAGGATTTCAGATCTGCAGAGGATGAAGAAAATTGATAATTGAGGGATAATAGTCACTTAGGAATGAAAGAGAATCATCGCAAGTGCTGCGAGGATCATGGAAAGCAAATCACTAAGCTTAGTGATGAGTAAAATCTACTTGAGTAAATGAGATAGCACGGCTAGCGAAGTCGTTGATGCAACGGATGACTCCTCTATTCTGGTAAGGAACTTATCTTGGATCCTAGCGCTGTATTTACTCTATAGTTTCCATTTATAAGAGTCTGACTTAATATTTCCTAGCCTTACCTTGACTTCCAGGACAAACTAATGTACTTGTCACCCACTATCATTTTATCACATCCATTGTTAAGTTTAGATTTGGGTCATTTGGCCATTGACAACTACCATCTCGTCCTCGTTGTTTCGTTTCGTTTGTTTTTCACTGCTAGGCACGTATCTTAAGATATATATAAAGTTTAGTTTCATAACTTATTTTTAATTTTTTTTTCTCAATAAAAATTTAAACATTGAATTTTTATTCAGAATAATTTTTAAAAAAAAATATATTTAATGGAATTATACTATATAGGAGTCTTAGAATGCGTACCAAACCATTATTCTCAAATATAAAAAATTGAGAAGGACCGAGGGAGTAATTAACAGCTTGGTCAAGTGTCAACTTTACCATGTAAAGTTGTTTAATTTATAATAGATGGAAATTCTCAACAGAATCGTCATGCTATTGACTATCGTTCATAATGCTAGTTTCTTTTTGCTTGTTATTTGGGATACCTTTGTACTTGTGGTTTTCTGTGTTTGCGGTACTCTAAGGTTACTCAAATCCTAGTTAGTAAAAAAAGTTACTCAAATCCTATTAAAATGATAAAAATATTACAAATTGCAGTGTAACCACTACAAAAAATCTCGAGCACGATTGTACTGTATTCTCACCGGACTATTATTTATTAAGAAACTTAAAATTAAGATCAAATAAATTATTTATAGAATTATAAAGTTACATTGTTTGTGCAACTGGATTGTAATAAGAGAATTACAATTAGAACATGATTCCAACACCTATGTAATTTTATTAAAACATAATATATAACCGTAGGAATATAAATGTGAAATTAAAATAAGGTGAAATTAGTTTGATACAGAATTATCGTTAATAAAGAATTTTGCTTATCAATAAAAGGTTTAATAAATTAAAATTATATTGATTATTAGAACTGCGAGACTTGATGTTAAAGCGAGTACTAAAAAATTAAAGCGATATTCTTTATGGTACCATTGTAAAATTGGTTTTTAATAAGTGGTATTTATATCCACTTAGAATGCTTTGTAAAGTTTTGAATTGGTGTTTTGTACACAAATTATTTGTGTTTTGATGTGTTGTTATAGTGTTTTACATTTCGGGGCATATTCGAAAGAAGCAATGGATTTTACATTGTTTCTATGCTAAAAGGGTGTTAAAATGGACCCCCGGTCGATTGCGCGCAAGAAACCAGCACGAGAAGTCAAGGAAACAAGAAAAATCCTGTTTTTCCAGAAGCTCGGGGGGGCGCTGGTCTTGGAAGCGGCCGCACCCGTTTGACAGAAACTCAGGGCGGCCGCGCTGGATTTGGGGCGGCCACGCTAGGTCGTTTTCTCAGAATCCTGTTTCTACTTGAATTTTGAGCGTTTGAAAGCCCAGCTCGTCCAGAAGCCTATATATATAATTTAAAAGATGTTTTTCATATAGAATAGGAGAGAGAGAGCAGCAAGAAGACCTAATAGCACAATATAACGAAGTAGAAGAAGATCTTGTTTTTACTTGTGATTCTTTGCTTAAGTTGTAATCTTGGAAGCTTGTTTTCTTTGTTGTTTGAACCTAATACTCTTGTTAATTTACTTTGTTATATTTATTCAGTTATTTTTGACCTAATTTATCTTAGTTTATTTACCATACTTTCATTGGAACCCATGTGACGATGAATTCGGTTATGAACTAATCGTTGTCGTGGGGTTTTAACGGATTTACTTATGAATTTCTATAGTTAATTTTTTCAATACCTTAGTGTGTGGTGATTGTATGATATCCTAGTATTGGTTGTGCTTATTCGTCTTATGTGCGTCACGAATATATAAGATAGTTTGTTAATCTCTATTAAAGCGATAGTAAATATAGAGGTTTAGAACTTACCATGCTAGCATAGGTTCATGTATTTGTTATGCATGATTCATAGGTAATTTCAACCATGCTAGCATAGGTTCATGTATTTGTTATGCATGATTCATAGGTAATTTCAACCATCTTACTTGCCCTATGTAATCACAATAGATAACTTGTTCATTAAACCTTTATGTTATCAAATTATATAGACATATAGGGTCTCAACATAATTGGTGTCTATTTAGCTTTTATCTCTTTTGTGGATGTCTGGTAGTAGGGTATTCGTACAACGACAGTTGACGTTTACAAGTTTCGTGTTATTTGATTAGTTGTCATCACCATTGCATGCTAAGGTTAAGAACAATGACTTTTAATGAAGTATTTAATGAAGTTAGAATCCCATGTTTATCTCATATAGTTAATTCAATCACTTTTATTCTTAGTTAATTGCATGTTAGTTTAATCTTAGTTATAAACATCTCAACTCTGTGGGTAAGAATCTGATTTATATCTTATACTACCTGCGAACGCGTATACTTGCGTGTAATTTTAACGCGTGTTTTCGCCTTAACAAGTTTTTGACGCCGCTGTCGGGGACTCGGTGTTAATTTTTAGTTTATGTGCTTGACATCAGTAGTCGTTAAAGTTCACTGACTCAGATATTTTACTTACTTGTTTGTTTGTTTGTTGGTATTTCAGGCACTCTAGAGATCGTGTATGCGAACACGTTCTCAATCTCGTAAGGAAGCACTGGAAGAAGGCGAAGTAGTTGAAGAAGTTTTTGTAGAAGTTGAGAAAGTTGAAGAAGAAGCTATTATTATAATCGGAGAACCAGTAGCAAACTTGAAAGTTTTGATGGATTACTCTCAACCGAAGATCAATGATATTCAGACTAGCATTATCAGACCAGCCATCGCGGCTAATACTTTTGAATCAAATCTAGCACGATTCAGATGGTGCAGAACTCAGTCCAGTTTGGGGGTTTTCCAACGGAATATCCCAACATGCACATTAGAGATTTCATCGAGATTTGTGACACTTTCAAGTTCAACAATGTTTCTGAAGATATTATAAAGCTGAGGCTTTTTCCATTCTCTCTGAGGGATAAGGCTAAGTTGGTTGCATTCTCTACCACTAGGTTCTATTACTACTTGGGAAAAACTTGCTCAAAAATTTCTTACTAAATTCTTCCTTATGGCGAAGACAACTGCAATCAGAAACGCGCTGACTCAACTTGCGTAGCAATCGGGAGAATTTTTGTGTGAAGCTTAGGAGCGTTATAAGGAGATGCTTAGGAAGTGTTCTTATCATGGGATGCCTAACTGGATGATTATCAACTGCTTTTACAATGATTTGGGAGTACAGTCTAGACCCATGCTCGATGCAGCATCAGGTGGAGCCTTATGGGCTAAGAGCTACGATGAAGTTTATGAGTTGATTGAACTGATGGTTGCTAGGGAATACCAGAACCCAACTCAGAGACTACCTCAAGGCAAGGTAGCATGAATCTGTAGGTGGATACAGCTACTGCTATAGCTACTCAACTTAAAACTTTAACGATGAAGGTGGATTCTTTGGCTAATTATGGAGTTAAAAGTGTTTGTGAGCTTTGTGCAGGTTCGCATGAAACAGAGAAGAATTAGCTCAGTTTGTGAGCAACTTTCAGAAGTCGCAGCAACCAATTACAGTCACTTATCATCCCAACAGCCGTAATCATCCTAACTTCAGCTGGAGCAACAATCAGAATGCGGTACAACAGTCTTATCAGCAATATGCAGCAAAGAAATTCAACCCTCCTGGTTTTCAACAACCGTTATATGTACCAAGACAACAAATCTAACTTCAACAACTACCGCATGGAAGTACAAGTCAATCTAATGAAAAATCTGAATTGGAGGAGTTGAGGCTCATGTGCAAGAGCTAAGCGGTTTCTATTAAGACCTTGGAGAATCAAATTTGGCAAATTGTCAATGCATTGCTGAATCGACAACCTGGTACACTCCCTAGTGACACAGAAGTTCCAGGAAAGAGGGAAGCAAAAGAACAAGTTAAGGCAATTACATTGAGGTCTGGGAAGGTTGCAAGCCCTAAAAAATCTCAAATTCCAGAATCTGAAATTGTGGTTGAAGAAGATGTGCAGAAGGGAGCAGAAGTGGAATCAAGGAAGAAAACTGTGGAACACACTCCTCTTAGGGTAATACAGGGGAGAAACAGGTCTATCATCCACCTCATTTTCCTAAGAGGATGCAGAAGTAAAAGTTGGATAAGCAATTTGATAAGTTTCTGGAGGTGTTCAAGAAAATTCATATCAACATACTTTTCGCCGAAGCTCTTGAACAGATGCCTAGCTATGCAAAGTTTATAAAAGATATTCTCTCTCGGAAAGTGAAGCTTGATGACTTAGAGACCGTTGCTCTTACGGAGGAATGCAGTGTTGTGCTGCAACAGAAATTGCCTCTCAAGCTTAAAGATCATGGAAGTTTCACTATTCCTTGCACCATCGGAAACTTGTCGTTCGACAAGTGTTTATGTGATTTGGGAGCTAGCATCAATCTGATGCATTTGTCTATCTTCAAAAAGTTGGGTTTACATGATCCAAAGCCTACATATATGTCCTTGTAGTTGGTCGATCGTTATATTACATATCCACGAGGCATTATGGAGGATGTCTTGGTCAAGGTGGACAAACTCATCTTTCCTGCTGACTTTGCAATTCTTGATTGCGAGGAGGATAAAAAGATTCCCATAATCTTGGGAAGATCATTCTTGGCTACTGGTCGAACCTTGATTGATGTGCAGAAGGGTGAGCTCACTATGCGAGTACTGGATCAAGATGTGACATGTTGTGAATATGTTGTGAACTTGATAATTTCATTAACAAAACACCTTAGTAGATTTTACTAAGTGAAAAATGTAGCACTCGACGAATAAGGATTGTAGTCCCGATGGATGACTCAATATAGTCCCGACGGATGATGATTTATTATCCATCGAGTGAGTAGCTTGTATAACAATGAGTCTGTAGCACATTTCTGCATACACATTGTTTAGATTCTGTAAGTAGTACTCAAGTCATGTTGACTTTAACTAGATATGCAGAATAGGTTGATTAATTGTACATAGATGATGTCTTGTAATTCTGCATAAATGAAATGAAGTTAAGTGCCAGATAGCTAGCCGACGGATAAACAACAATGCCACTCGACGGATGATCAACTAGGCAACCCGACGGATGATCATCAACCCGACGGATAAAGAATTCAAACATCTGTTGATAGTGACAACCCAGTCACATGCGTCGAATGTATGCAAATGGAATGCGGAAGCCTATTCAACTGGGTTTTAGAGAACAAAGAAGTGTTGCCATTTACATGCTATGATGAAGATATTCAAAGATGCTGGAATAGAGTAATGAAGCAGCATAGTATTAGACTTGATAGATTTTATTTTATTATCTTGTCTTATTACTTTGTAATCTTGGTAATATATAAACCAAGAAGTAGCAAATAGAACAACAAGAACACTAAGCAAGAATTTCACAGAGAAATATTTGTAAGCTATATTCTTAGCATTTCTCTGCAAACTTAGTTGTTCATATTTGTAAGCAGCTGCGAGCAAATCTTGCTACACAGAGTTCTCTTGATATAATATATATCTCTGGTGGATACTTTCAAATCCACCAGAAAGTTTTTAAAGACTTATATTTTTAATTACTTGTGTATTGATTCATCTCAAGTTATTATTCCGCAGTTTACAAATCAATTCACACAATTATATATTATTAAGATAGAACATTTTATATCTTTGTGAAAAAGTTTCAAGAATTCCATTCAAACCCCCTGTAATTCTTGTTGCATTGTTAGGGACTAACAATTGGTATCAGAGTAAGCTTTTGATAAACAAAGAGTTTAAAGATCACAACAAAATAACAAGATAACAAGAAGGATATTGGAGTCAGGATTCCTTTTCTGGACAAAGATAATTACCATCACTGGATGGTAAAGATGCATCTTCATTTACTTTCTCAAGATGAGGCCTATGTAGATTGCATAGAAAGAGGCCCTCATGTACCAATGAGAGCTGCAACTGGAAATGAGCCATCTGTCCCCAAGCCAAGGCATGAATGGTCTGATCCTGATATTGAACAAGTCAGGAAAGATAAGAAGGCCATGAACATTCTGTTCAATGGAGTTGATGGTGACCTGTTTGACAACATCATCAATTATAAAACTGCCAAGTAAGTTTGGGATACAATACAGATTATCTGTGATGGCACTGAATAAGTCATGGAAAATAAGATGCAGTTGCTAATTCAACAATATGAGCACTTTCATAGTGAAGATAGTGAGTCTATCACTGAAATTTTTAGTAGATTTCAAAAACTACTAAATGCTCTAAAGTTGCATGGAAGGGTCTATCAGACAAAAGACTCCAATCTTAAATTCCTTAGATCTCTTCCAAAGGAATGAAAAACAATGACAGTCTCATTGAGAAACTCTCAAGATTATAAGGAGTTTACTTTGGAGAGACTATATGGCATCCTAAAGACTTATGAGCTTGAAATAGAGCAAGATGAGAGGATGAAGAGAGAAAAGAAGAAAGGAGGATCCATTGCACTAGTTGTTGAGTTAGAGAAAGAGAAGGATATGAAGATGGAAGCTGTTGAATCAACTTCAAAGGTCTGTGAAAACAAGGGCAAGGGGATGGTAGCAGAAAATGAAGATTCTTTGAGCCAAGATGACATGGAAGATATTGATGAACATCTAGCATTTCTTTCCAGAAGATTTGCCAAGCTCAAGTTCAAGAAGAACTTTGGAGCAGCTAAGCCAAATAGAAAAATGGTGGATAAATCAAAATTTAAATGTTTCAAATGTGGCTTGGCAGGGCACTATCTGATGCCTTTGTCTATCTTTAAGAAGTTGGGTTTACCTTATCCAAAGCCTACATATATGTCCTTGTAGTTGGCCAATCGTTCTATTACATATCCACGAGGCATTGTGGAGGATGTCTTGGTCAAGGTGAACAAACTCATCTTTTCTAGTGACTTTATAATTTTTGATTTCGAGGAGGATAAAAAGATTCCCATAATTTTGGGAAGACCATTCTTGGCTACTGGTCGATCCTTGATTGATGTGCAGAATGGTGAGCTCACTATGCGAGTAATGGATCAGGATGTGACCTTTAATGTTTTCAATGCCATGAAATACCTTACTGATAAAGAGGAGTGCTTAAATGTGGAATTAGTCGATTCTGTGGTTACTTCAGAGCTTGATCAAATGCTAAGGTCTGATGCTTTAGAGAAAGCCTTGATGGAGAATTCAGATATTGAAGATGATGAAGGTGATGAGCAGTTGCAGCATTTGAATGCTTGTCCATGGAAGCGAAGGCTGGATATGCCTTTTGAATCTCTTGGATTGTCAAGACTCAAAAATGCTGAGGGGCTTCTCAAGCCATCTATTTAGGAAGCTCCTACACTTGAGTTTAAACCTTTGCATGAACTGTTAGGTCACACACACACTGTAGAGGGGGTGAATACAGTGTAAAGTACAATCAAATCGAACTTTAATAACTCAAATAAAAGAAAACAAACTTTATTGAAATAATAAACTCTGTTACAGTGTGGAACTGTTACCTCTCAGTGATGAACAAATATCACGAGAGCTGCTAGGGTTACAATAAATAATATTTTTGATAATGATAACACTTATAGTGTAAACCCTATGTCTGTGTTTATATACTACACAGTTACAAGATAATTGTTAATTGATATGGAATATAATTCTGCTTCCTAAAATATATCAATCAGATATCTTTTCTTCCAAGTATTCTATTCTTCATAGAATTCCTTCTTCATGCATATCTCTTCTTATTTTTGTCTCGATCTTCTTTCCTTTAATCAGTTGTTGTCCTTATCTGAACGTCCTCCAGTACTTAAGTTCTGATATTCATCTTCTGATGATTATCTCCTGATAATATAAGTACTGATATCCTTAAGTCCTGACTTCCAGTAAGTACTGATTTATCCTGTTTAAGTAAGATCTGAAAAACTAAACATAAATCATATTAGCCATGACATTATCAAATATATCTAACAATCTCCCCCAACTTGTAAATTAGCATAATATACAAGTTTAACAGATATTTGATGATGTCAAAAATATTAAGTACAAATGCATGAGAATTAGACTAGATAACTACAACTTACAGTCCTCAAAGCTTTACCAATCTTTAACTTCTGATAACAACTTCAGTCTGTATAAATATCAGAATTTAAGCAGTTGTAGATCTTGACTTGGCTTCATCTTCTGATCTCTCTAATGTCAGGAGTTGTTCTGAGATAGTTCTTCAACAAACATCTCTCAGCATATCTGAGTTCATCAATCATCCTCCTTTTAGCATCTTTAAGTTCTGCAGTATCTTCACCAATTTGAAAGATTGCAGCCCTGAGATCATTAATCTTAGCTTTTCTTATATCCTGATCCAGTCTGATCAAATATGCCTTATCAGATTCAAGATTGAATTCCACAGCCCTGTAACCCAGAAAGGTAGTTATAATCTTAGCAGTGTTGGGCTTCATTTCAACTATATCACCCTTGTGATCTCTATACTTTGGAAGATATGTGCTGTCAGACTTAACAGAATAAAGCCTTTTCTGTCTCTGAATCTGATCCTTCAAATAGTTTGCAGCACTTTCTGTTAATCTGTCATTCACTTGAAGTAAGAATAGTACATGCTCCAGTTCTTCAAAATACTTCAATGGAATGGCATTTTGCCTTATATGATAAACCCTACCATCTGTCATGAAGTACAACAAGATGTGTTCTTTCAAGTAGGTATGGTAAACCATTTGTACAGATTCCAGTTGATTCAATCTCTCAAGATTTGCTCCAATACCTGGTTCACTCAAGGAAGTTGGATCATTGGTAGTGTTCTGTATTCTTCTTTCATCAGCACTTCCCAATCCAGTTTAATCTCTTGCTTCCTTTCCAGTAACCACTCTTGCTTCAAAACCACTTGCATCAGTCTTCAAAGGTTGAGTCTGTTTTGCTTTAGTGAATCCTGGTAGGAGTTTCTTTGATTTATCTTCTGATATCAAGTTAACTTGAGCTGTGTCAGAGGTTACTTGTTTCTTCGAAATATCAGAACTTACTGTCCCTTGACTCTGAACAACTTGAGCCATGTCAGAGGTTGTCTTAAAAATTTTCTTGAAGTCAGAGCAATATCATCCTTTTCATCAGTAATTTCTTCATTCACAGGAGGCACATAAACCTTGATAGGTTCACCAACTTTTTCTTTACCCTTGGATCTTGGATCTATCTGCAGTTATGATTTAGCCATTGTTGCTTCAGTATTTGTCCTTTCTTTTATCACAATGTCTTTGAGTTTTGGAAGTGTCTTTTTACCAGAAGCTTCAGATTTAGACTTGACTTTTTCTGATTTAAGTCTGGCTTCTTCTTCCATTAAACTCTCCAAGTCCATTCCTGGATTTTCCTGAAGAAATAACTGTCTTGACATTTCTTCATCAAGATCTAAAAGTTCATCAGAACTTATCCTTTTACCAGTAGCAGAACTTGTTCTTTTTCCAGTATCAGAACTTATCCTGTGACTTGTGATTTCAGCTTTTCTTGATGAGAGACCTCTACCTTGACTATGACCTCTACCCATTCCAGGGTTTCCTTGATCATCCTTTTCATCATCCTTCCCCTTCAGTGTCTTATCAGTTTTGCATTTGGACTTAATTACTGTAATAACCCCAATTTTTGGGAAATTTTGAAACCCTTATGAATAGTATTTTTGCTGAATGAGAAAACTTTTCATACCACACTATGTAGGGGTTCTGATATGGATATTCTGAGATTTTATTAGTACTTTATATGGGATATAAGTGTATGTAAAGATCGTCAGAATCCAATTCCGAACACTTTGATTTTTCCCGGAAATCCAATAGATACGGAAAGAATTGAGTATAAGGTAACAGGATAAAAGGATTTAAATTAAAGGATTATAATAGAGGATCATAAAAAGGAATATAATGTATTGAGAAAGGTTAAGGGAACCTAAGTAATAAGATCCCGGGTATGATCCCTCAAACGATAAACGAAAACGAAAGTTAAGCGAACCGTATAACAGATCAGCGGTCATTAGGCAAACAATTAGGAAGTTAATCAAAGGGATTAGAGAGGATGATGTCACCCAACCAATGAGAAGAGGACAAGGAGGGCAGGATGACATCATGAGGATGACACAAGCATGACATGGGAAGGAAGGAGATGTGGTGGCTTTTTAACCACACAAAATCAAGGGCAACTAGGTAATTTACTAAAACAAACACAAAAATAAAACCAACCAAGCCAAGCAAATCATTTTTCATCAAAATAAAAAAGAAACCAAGGCATGGTTCTTCATGCTCTCGGCTTTTTACTATTGCAAATGGGCAAGAATTCAAAACTCAAGATCCAAGCCTCCTAAATTGGTAAGATAATTCCCTAATCATCTTCATGCTTAGTTAGGGCTATATCATGAGTTTAAGCCATCAATTCCTTCTCAATCTTCTTCATTTAATCAAAGAAGAAGACAATGAATAGTGTTTTCAAGTTTTTAACTTGAAGTTTTTCTTGTTTTCCTTGAAGATCCAAGCATTCCTAAGACTTCTCAAAGCTTCTTAAGGCTTCCTAGCTCCTCCCACCACTTCAAGGAAGTTATATCATCTCCAAACCCTAGATTCCTATGTATTATAAGATGATTTTGATTAGTAGGGTGATATTGTAGCTTGATGTTGTGATTTAGAGTTTAGGATTTGAAATGGTAGTGAAATGGAATGGTAGATGTTGTTGTTTTGATTAAAAGAACTTAAGTATGGTTAAAGTTAAGCTTATGCATAAGTATGAATGTTAAAATGGAATTGGTTGGGGTTGTTATGATGTGATAAGGATGGATGTTGGTTGTATGTTTGGTTTGAGGTTGAATTGGGTTGGTTTTGAATGGTTTTAAATTGGGAAATCGCGTAAACATAGCCGTCGTAACGTCCGATTTTCTTTAGACTGTTTTTGTGCATAACATTAGGACCCGAGAACCCCCTGCTAGATTTTGACCATTGCCATGTTTAGATAGCTCATGTTACAAGCTTCGTTTTGATATGTAGTTCGTTCGATTCCGATGCACGGTAGGAGAAACGACCGTTTCAAGTAACGGCGTTTCGCGAACGAAACTTTTCCCCTCGCCTTACTTTGAAACAAAGGTTATAGACCAAAAAGGGTTAATTAATGCATGAAACATTTATGGTAAGTGTGTTAGGCAGTTGGTAAGACACTCGCGAAGGAATCGCCTTAAAACTCATAAAGGTTAAATTATTAAAAATGGTGGAGCCGAGGGTACCCGAGTGACTTAAGCGAGTCAGTAAGCGCAAAACAAGCGTTAGAGTCTAAGTTAGTTAAAGTATAGATTTACAAGTGACTTTGGTTTAATTCCAACTTACTTGTTGTTTATAGGTTACCAGACTCGTCCCGAGCCTTTTATCACCCCAAGTCGCTCAGGCAAGTTTTCTACCCGTTATAACTGTTGTGGTGATGAGTATATGTATTTGCATTATCTTGCGATAGATGCATGTTGGTTAATTAGCAAATGTTGCAATATATTGAAGCATGCTGCTATGGTATATATATATATGCATGCCTATTTCGCATTCTTTCCATATATATATATCTGTTGATTCAGTTGATAATACCTATGCTAGAGGATAGCGGTAATTTGCATATACCCTTAGTACAGGGACCCAAAGGTGAAAATATTTTCTAAAACCGGGAGTCGAGGATCCCGAGTAGATTTTGTATATATGGATATATATATATATATATATACTTATATATATATATGGTCATAGTTTTCAAAACTATTAATCGAATAAGGTTTATTCGATAACTTTAACTTTATTTTATTATTGAATATTATTTCGAATATTATTCGAAGACGTATGACTCCTTTATATTAAATGAATATTATTTTGAATATTCATTCGAGGACTTATGACTCCTTTTATTTTATTATCTGAATATTATTTGAATATTCATTCGAGGGCTTATGACTCGGTTTATATTATTTAATGAATATTATTTGAATATTCATTTGAGGATCTATGACTCCGATTATTTGCTGAGATATATTCTTTATTTTATTAAAGAATAAGGTGTCAATAATCAAACTTATTTTCGATTATTCAAATAAAGATAGTACTTTCATATAAGTATATCTTTGGTTATTTAATACTCGTTTCAAGTTTAAGTTTTAATACTTCTACTTCAATTATTTTTATAAAGATTATTCTTTATGGGAATATTATTTAAATAATAATATTCAGTCATTTTCTAAATATTCTGGGGACTGATTTACTTCATTAAATCAGCTTTACTCCAAACACTCTATAAGGTGTTTTTGAGTCTTCAAAATGATTTTTAAAAGTTAGAGGGGATCCCAAAACTCATTTTTATATTTAAGATCTTCCTTTTTAAGGGGGATTTAAATACTCGCTCAAAACCTGAGGGATCCGGCTCTGTGGTGTATTTTATATTCGCAACACGGTTGCAGTTTTGGTAAATGAATTGATTACTTACCCAACGTTCGGGAAGTAAGTCCATCTATTGAGTCGGCATCAGCAACATGGGCTCAGTGGGCGTCCATGATAGTGTAAGTGGCTCAGTGGGAGTCCATCAAATGCATAAGTGGCTGAGTGGCAGTCCAGCATAAGGTCCTATTGAGACCAGGGTGATGACCAGTGGGGAATTCGTCCATCTACTAGTAGAAAAGTTTACTTATTGGTATCTTTGCCTGATCAGCGAGATACCTGGTTTATGCCAAAATTCTTTTCCTTTCCAAATTTATTGGATATTGCAACTCTGTTCATACTTTACATGACAGAGGTTTTCAGGAAATATATAAAGAAGATGTATATGTGGATATATATATATATATCAGAACTTAATGAAGTATATCCTAACTTCATTTCCTTTAATAATATTTCAAAGATTGAATCTATTCAAGTCTTATCTTGTGGTCTCATCAGTGGGATGAACTTTTGAAATTAATTATAACTTGAACGGTGGTAGTTCAAGTAGTATTTGGGAAAGATATAAGTATATTGGGGTATCTTGTAACTTCATCTTTTAAACTTATATCTAATTAATAATTGTCTTATGAATGACAAAGATTTTCAGAAAAACGTTGAGACAAGGTTAGATATATGAGATCACCTTGCAACGATATTTTTTTTTATACAGTTATATACTGCGACTTTGTGTATATTATGTATGGAAGAGGACTTCCAAGTTTTTGAAAAGTATATATGTATATATATATACTAACTATTTTGCGACTTCATCGCATTAAAATATCAAACTTGGTTCATTTCTTTTGACCGAGACTTTTATGAGTACTATGAGAAGGCTCATATATTGTTAATCATTATACATATTATTTTGATGGGCTTGCTGCTCACCCTTGCTTTCTTCTTTCATCACACAACATCAGATAGACAAGAGGAACATGACCAAGCTTCCAATTCGCGAGCGGATAGGAAACATTCCGCAGTTTCCTATAGGCGTTGATGTCGCTGTAGCTGAGGTAGGAACTACCAATAGGCTAGGCTTTCAACTTTTGATGTACCAGATTTATGTATATTTATGAATTGTAATAATGGCAAAGAAATGTAAATTTATTCAGAAAACCTTTTAAGGTGTATTGGCAGATAATTGTGGAATAAAATGACTTGTGGTTATTTTTGGATGTTCATCTCTGAGACTATAATGTGTGGTGTGTGTGTTTATTGTGGGGTCACAGTACAGAGTAGTTGAGTAATTATTAAGATTGGGTGTTATTAAGGGAAATGGAACTCGTGACAACCCGGATCCCCGACCCCGGATTTGGGGGTGTTACAGAAATGGTATCAGAGCAAAGCGTTATAAACCTCAGAGATGATGTGACGTTAAGATAATAAGTTCACTAAGATAATAAGAACTCTTGTCAAGTTCATAGTCGGACTACCTAACGTAGTACTGACAGTTAAAACCCTTATGGGAACCCCTATAAATATCGTGATAATAGCGTAGTTCGTTATTGTACATGGTAGCGGGACTCCGAACCCTGAGGTTGAGGAGCAACAGCGCGATGATGTTTTATTACTAATTAGAGATCGGATTGTGGATCCGATAGAGTGTCCTAATGCAGGACCGGATGATGTTGATATTGAGGATGTAGCGGTTGAGGATGTTGTCCTAGAAGGGATAGTTGTTGAGGAGGATCCCATGGAGGATCCTGACAAGAATGAATAAAGGACCACTGATGAATTGATGACCATGGTTAGGTCGACTACCAGAGGTAGGATTGGTCGATCACTACCGGAGGTTCGTTCAAGTTTGTAAAGATAGTAGCCCCCTTTAACGTGGCTTACTCGTAAGACTGAGAAGTTCGAATGGACAGAGAAATACGAGAACAGCTTTCAAGAACTGAAGCAAAGGTTGGTGACGGCCCCTATGTTGGCGTTGCCGGAGGGAAAAAGGAGATTTTGTGATTTGTAAGTGACGCTTCGCATAAGGAATTAGGGTGCTTCTTATATAGCACAGCAAGGTAATCGCGTACGCGTCAAGATAATTAAGGGAATATAAAATTCGATATCCCTACCTATGAGCTTGGGCTCATGGCAATAGTTTTGCCCTAAAGATTTGAGGCACTACTTGTATGGAGAGAAGTGTGAGATTCACAAACCATAGGAGCTCTAGTACATTTTTACGTAGAAAGAGCTCAACATACGCCCGAGGAGGCGGTTAGAGCTAATCAAGAATTATGATTGGGAGATTCTGTATCATTCGGGGAAAGCCAATGTGGTGGCTGATGCCCTTAGTAAAAAGGAGAGACTCAAGATGATAATGTCTTTGGGAGAATTGATAAGAGATTTTGAGAAAATGGAAATAGTAGTGAAGGCAACCGGAGTCGGTACCGAAAAGCTGTTTGAGATTGCAATAGAGACCGGATTATTGGAAAAGAGCATATTGTGCCAGAAAAAGGTGATGAATGAAGGCAGAGAGCCAACAAATAAATATGAGATTAATACCGAGAAATATGATAAGGGAATAATGAGGTATTCCTATAGAATTTGGGTTCCGAAAGTTCAAGAGCTTAAGGATGAGAACTTAGATGAGAGCCATAGTTTGAGGAATAAGATTTGGGGAAAACCCTGAATGTGATAGTCGGGGAGGTTGCCATCAAGAAAGAAAGAACCCATAACATAATAGAGTGGAAAACAAGGTTTTTAATGTATAAGATAACCCCGATTATGGGAGAAGGTTGAAACATTTCATACTAAGGAAACAGAAAGTCGAGTAAGGAAAGGAGACCCGAGACGGTACTCCTATATGGCAATTTATGGACCTGTCTAGACAGAACTTAGACTATTATCCCCAACCACCACCTTGAGAAAACAATGCGATAGGAAATTCTTTCAGGACCTTTAAGTCTCTAAGCTCTCAGAGTTCCAAGGAACAGGTTGACCTAGTCGAGGCCAGAGCCTGGCTAAAGGAAATAGAGGAATCAATTAAGATTCTAAATGATTGACGAATCACAAAAGACTGTTTTTGTCACTTACCCTCCTAAGAAAGAGACCACCCGCTGGTGAAAGACCAAGGAAGGCACGGAGCAAGAGATTATGATAAACTGATTTAAGTTCAGTCAATTGTTTTTGGGAAAGTAATTCCCAAAGATAAGGAGATAGTGTAAAAGCTTTAGAGCCAGAACAAAGGCAGACGGGTATGATGAATTATGAATCTAAGATGTAAAAGTTGTCAAGATTCGTTCTGAAGACACGAATCCAGAATGACGGGATGTTTGAAATCAATGCTTATGTTGTGTTGGTTCATGAAATAATGATAAGAGAAAGGAAAATAAAAAGAAATTGAAGTGGAAAGGAATATAACGGCAATAGAGTTTGAGGAATGATAAGGGAGTTGGGTATGAGGAAACCCTAAAGACTCGTAGAAATAGAAATAGAAGAGTATGTAATCGTCAGGATGAGGGTGATTCACCATGAGTTAAAATTGATGGTTGAGGGCATAAGAGATACATATATTTTATCCCCTGTAAGTTGGGAAGATTCGAGGAAACCTTGAGATAATTTGAAGGATAAATAATGAGACGCGGATAGACCGAGGACACAAGAAAGTAAGAAATTAAGAAAATTGGATGAAGGAAGTGACCTTCAAGAAGGTGAAGTGTAAGACCGGTGGCATGATACCCAGAAAGGGAGACGCCAGGTATGGGAGATATCCCAACATTGAGATGACTGTTGGGATAAACAACAAAAGTAAATAAGGAATTATTAAGAAGAAGTTCACGTTGAACACGACCAATATCTTCCAGAACATCCTTGTTATCGCTACCAAATTAGGCAAGACAAGCGGATAACCGTTCTTATCTTTTGGAGGCCATATTGATTGACCCCATTTTGAATACAGATGTTATTGTGAAATTAGGTATAGACTATCGAGGTGGGAATGATGAATAAGATAATCTATCAAGGATATATGACTTGATTTATCCATGGAAGGATGCAGGTACCTTTTAAAGGTGGAATTAAGGATAGAACATCGGTAACTTAAAATGAATCCTAGGGGAATGCATAAAGGTTGGCATTTCACCCTTACTAGGGACAGTATGAGTTTTGACAGTATGATTTGGAAAGGGTTAAGGTAACAACAACCTTTAAGTATCAGTGGGGAAATTTTTCAGAAACCTATAGACAATGGTTCTAGTATTAGTAAAGGGTATTTCTATTCTCAAGAATAGAAATGTGGATAAAGGAAATATGACGTAATTATAATGATGCCAGGTGGGCACGTGTTAAACCACGAGAAAGTATGGATCGAACCAGTAATGGTCGAAATTGTTCAGGGCAATTAGGACTTAAGATAAAAGATGTTTTAAGTATAATTGAGAGTCAGTCGTGACAGTGATTAACCTCTAAAGATTGAGGCAGTAACTTATGAAAAAAAAATGGTGAATTTTTTTTTTACTCATCAGATTTTAAGGAAAACATCTTCACATAAGCTGTGATTGAAATGAGGTAGAAAATTTATTTGAAGGTGGTTAAAATGACATTGACTGTAAGGAAATTTTACTATCAGGAAAGGCCAAAGAGGTGGCCGACACTTTAAAGGTAAGAGGATAATTATAGGCGCTTGTGTCAAAGGAATACAGTGATGATGGTTGAAGCTGTAAAGGTTGTATTATGGTTTGGAAGATTGACATTCCTTCTGATGACTGTGCAAATACCCAACCGTAATAGTAGTTGGTAAAGGTTTAATTCGTGTAATCGCCACGAGCGGGCTATCTATATCAGAAGATACTATCTTGAGATAAGCCAGGACCATGTTTCAAAAAGGACTAGACGAACCTTTGAGTTAAGTCTTCTATTTAAGGCATATGATTTAGAATGGTATTAACCTGCTATCGTTGCTTTGATTGAAACTCTTCTGCAATTTTATCTGCTTCATGTCATGTATGTATGTCAGGATCAGGAGTGTTCTTCATGAATCAGAAATGGTGATTATGTTACCTCCTTAGAAGGATTTGATACGACATGTATGGACTCCGTATGGTTAGATATTAAGATTTCATGGAACGTGAATGACGACAGTAGGTCAGTGGTGGACCATAGTAATGCAGCAATGATTCTGCGAGTAATGAGTTGATTACAACCGTGAGAGTTGTATTGGAATGGATGTTGAGATTGAGTACCACTAATCGGGTCGTGGTAATGTATAAGTTATCATTGATAGACTAATTAAGTAGAGTATCTACCTATTGTATATTTATTCTTTCTTATCATTAGAGAGTCGTATTATTATACGAGGAAGGTTGCGGTGCAAGCATAAAACTCTAGTAACGATGATGTCTAGAATGAGATCCCAGGTTCGATTTTTGAAATCGAGGGAGTTTCAAAGGTGATTATGTATAAGCTCGAGGAAGAGCATGGGTCCATAGAATGATGGACGGAATAGCAAATATTTAGGCATGTGAAATACGATGCTATAATACTTGATGTTGATATAAATACTCATATGTTTCGTTCTCCTATGACAAACCTCTATAGTTCAGAGGTAGGTTCCAAGCCAGATATTTTATGGCATTATATTTTTTTCATATATACAATTCTCTTCAATTCGTTCTTTTCTCTTCTTTTCATTTCATGTAAGCTGAGAAGAACAACCCTTCCAGAAGGGGAGGTATTGCCGAATGACTATCTATCTGTGTAATAGAAGCCTAGTAGGATACCATCTATTGTTTAATTGCTTGTCAAGTACTAAAGGCTGGCCACCTTCTGTACTAACTATGCGATATAACAAGTGTTCATGATCATAGTGATCTCTCAATAAATTCTTTTACTTCTATATGAAGGATGAAGCTTTTGATAATAGAAACAGCTGAAAAAGGAGTAGTAAAATTTTGGTGGTATTCGGAATGGAAACACATTCGTGATACTAAGGTTGACGTGGTTATTAAAAGGTTATAGAACGCTAGTGAGCAAAAGTGTAACCAGTATAATATTAGGAACGGAGGGCAGTAGCGATTACGAACTGGAAAAGAATGGGTATTGAGAAGCAAAAGCTCTAATGTTAAAAGCTATAATGAGAGTCTGTGCAATAGACTTGAAAGAAATTGGAATGATCACTTAACACGGATTGAGTTTTCTTACGACAATAGATCATATGTCATTATCGAGATGTCGCCTTATGAGATCCTTGAGGGAAGACAATGTCGATCTCCCTTATGATTAGGATGAAGTTGTAGAGCGCAAGATGCTCGGACCGGCAGTATTCCAAAGGACCAAGGATATAATAGATCTAATCAGAGGACGGCTGGTAGTAGCCCAAGATGGACATAAGAAGTATGTTGATTTGACATGAAAGGACAAAGAATAGGAAGTAGGGGACCTAGTGTTGTTAAAGGTATCCCCTTGGAAACCCTTGGAAAGGATTGATGAGATTCGGAAAGAAAGGAAAGTTAAGTCCACAATTTGTCGGACCCTTGGATATATTAAGAAGTATTGGGAAGTTAGCATATGAGCTAGCCTTACCCCAGAACATGTAGCAAGTCATAACGTGTTTCACGTATCAATGTTAAGGAAGTGTAATTCGGATGACAGATAAATAGGGGCATATGAGCGCATATACATGCAACCAGACGTAACCTATAGGGAGCAACCAGGAAGGGTTATAGATTGAAAAAGGAACAAGTGCTTAGGAGAAGGGTTATCAAACTATTCAGAGTTTGATGGAAGAACCACAATGTGGGAAAATTTACTTGAGAGTTAGAAAGTGTAATGCTAAGAAAGTATCCCTATTCATTTTCTATCTGATTCCGGGACGGAATCCTTTTAAGGAGGGGAGACTGTAATAACCCCAATTTTTGGGAAATTTTGAAACCCTTATGAATAGTGTTTTTGCTGAATGAGAAAACTTTTCATGCCACACTATGTAGGGGTTCTGATATGGATATTCTGAGATTTTATTAGTACTTTATATGGGATATAAGTGTATGTAAAAATCGGCAGAATCCAATTCCGAACACTTTGATTTTTCCCGGAAATCCAATAGATACGGAAAGAATTGAGTATAAGGTAACAGGATAAAAGGATTTAAATTAAAGGATTATAATAGAGGATCATAAAAAGGAATATAATGTATTGAGAAAGGTTAAGGGAACCTAAGTAATAAGATCCCGGGTATGATCCCTCAAACGATAAATGAAAACGAAAGTTAAGCGAACCGTATAACAGATCAGCGGTCATTAGGCAAACAATTAGGAAGTTAATCAAAGGGATTAGAGAGGATGATGTCACCCAACCAATGAGAAGAGGACAAGGAGGGGAGGATGACATCATGAGGAAGACACAAGCATGACATGGGAAGGAAGGAGATGTGGTGGCTTTTTAACCACACAAAATCAAGGGCAACTAGGTAATTTACTAAAACAAACACAAAAATCAAACCAACCAAGCCAAGCAAATCATTTTTCATCAAAATCAAAAAGAAACCAAGGCATGGTTCTTCATGCTCTCGGCTTTTTACTATTGCAAATGGGCAAGAATTCAAAACTCAAGATCCAAGCCTCCTAAATTGGTAAGATAATTCCCTAATCATCTTCATGCTTAGTTAGGGCAATATCATGAGTTTAAGCCATCAATTCCTTCTCAATCTTCTTCATTTAATCGAAGAAGAAGACAATGAATAGTATTTTCAAGTTTTTAACTTGAAGTTTTTCTTGTTTTCCTTGAAGATCCAAGCATTCCTAAGACTTCTCAAAGCTTCTTAAGGCTTCCTAGCTCCTCCCACCACTTCAAGGAAGGTATATCATCTCCAAACCCTAGATTCCTATGTATTATAAGATGATTTTGATTAGTAGGGTGATATTGTAGCTTGATGTTGTGATTTAGAGTTTGGGATTTGAAATGGTAGTGAAATGGAATGGTAGATGTTGTTGTTTTGATTAAAAGAACTTAAGTATGGTTAAAGTTAAGCTTAGGCATAAGTATGAATGTTAAAATGGAATTGGTTGGGGTTGTTATGATGTGATAAGGATGGATGTTGGTTGTATGTTTGGTTTGAGGTTGAATTGGGTTGATTTTGAATGGTTTTAAATTGGGAAATCTCGTAAACATAGCCGTCGTAACGTCCGATTTTCTTTAGACTGTTTTTGTGCATAACATTAGGACCCGAGAACCCCCTGCTAGATTTTGACCATTGCCATGTTTAGATAGCTCATGTTACAAGCTTCGTTTTGATATGTAGTTCGTTCGATTCCGATGCACGGTTTAGGAGAAACGACCGTTTCAAGTAACGGCGTTTCGTGAATGAAACTTTTCCCCTCGCCTTACTTTGAAACAAAGGTTAAAGAACAAAAAGGGTTAATTAATGCATGAAACATTTATGGTAAGTGTGTTAGGCAGTTGGTAAGACACTCGCGAAGGAATCGCCTTAAAACTCATAAAGGTTAAATTATTAAAAATGGTGGAGCCGAGGGTACCCGAGTGACTTAAGCGAGTCAGTAAGCGCAAAACAAGCGTTAGAGTCTAAGTTAGTTAAAGTATAGATTTACAAGTGACTTTGGTTTAATTCCAACTTACTTGTTGTTTATAGGTTACCAGACTCGTCCCGAGCCTTTTATCACCCCAAGTCGCTCAGACAAGTTTTCTACCCGTTATAACTGTTGTGGTGATGAGTATATGTATTTGCATTATCTTGCGATAGATGCATGTTGGTTAATTAGCAAATGTTGCAATATATTGAAGCATGCTGCTATGGTATATATATATATGCATGCCTGTTTCGCATTCTTTCCATATATATATCTGTTGATTCAGTTGATAATACCTATGCTAGAGGATAGCGGTAATTTGCATATACCCTTAGTACAGGGACCCAAAGGTGAAAATATTTTCTAAAACCGGGAGTCAAGGATCCCGAGTAGATTTTGTATATATGGATATATATATATACTTATATATATATATATATGGTCATAGTTTTCAAAACTATTAATCGAATAAGGTTTATTCGATAACTTTAACTTTATTTTATTATTGAATATTATTTCGAATATTATTCGAAGGCGTATGACTCCTTTATATTAAATGAATATTATTTTGAATATTCATTCGAGGACTTATGACTCCTTTTATTTTATTATCTGAATATTATTTGAATATTCATTCGAGGGCTTATGACTCAGTTTATATTATTTAATGAATATTATTTGAATATTAATTTGAGGATCTATGACTCCGATTATTTGCTGAGATATATTCTTTATTTTATTAAAGAATAAGGTGTCAATAATCAAACTTATTTTCGATTATTCAAATAAAGATAGTACTTTCATATAAATATATCTTTGGTTATTTAATACTCGTTTCAAGTATAAGTTTTAATACTTCTACTTCAATTATTTTTATAAAGATTATTCTTTATGGGAATATTATTTAAATAATAATATTTAGTCATTTTCTAAATATTCTGGGGACTGATTTACTTCATTAAATCAGCTTTACTCCAAACACTCTATAAGGTATTTTTGAGTCTTCAAAATGATTTTTAAAAGTTAGAGCGGATCCCAAAACTCATTTTTATATATAAGATCTACCTTTTTAAGGGGGATTTAAATACTCGCTCAAAACCTGAGGGATCCGACTCTGTGGTGTATTTTATATTCGCAACACGGTTGCAGTTTTGGTAAATGAATTGATTACTTACCCAACGTTCGGGAAGTAAGTCCATCTATTGAGTCGGCATAAGCAACATGGGCTCAGTGGGCGTCCATGATAGTGTAAGTGGCTCAGTGGGAGTCCATCAAATACATAAGTGGCTGAGTGGCAGTCCAGCATAAGGTCCTATTGAGACCAGGGTGATGACTAGTGGGGAATTCGTCCATCTACTAGTAGAAAAGTTTACTTATTGGTATCTTTGCCTGATCAGCGAGATACCTGGTTTATGCCAAAATTCTTTTCCTTTCCAAATTTATTGGATATTGCAACTCTGTTCATACTTTACATGACAGAGGTTTTCAGGAAATGTATAAAGAAGATGTATATGTGGATATATATATATATATCAGAACTTAATGAAGTATATCCTAACTTCATTTCCTTTAATAATATTTCAAAGATTGAATCTATTCAAGTCTTATCTTGTGGTCTCATCAGTGGGATGAACTTTTGAAATTAATTATAACTTGAACGGTGGTAGTTCAAGTAGTATTTGGGAAAGATATAAGTATATTGGGGTATCTTGTAACTTCATCTTTTAAACTTATATCTAATTAATAATTGTCTTATGAATGACAAAGATTTTCAGAAAAACGTTGAGACAAGGTTAGATATATGAGATCACCTTGCAACGATATTTTTTTTATACAGTTATACACTGGGACTTTGTGTATATTATGCATGGAAGAGGACTTCCAAGTTTTTGAAAAGTATATATGTATATATATATACTGACTATTTTGCGACTTCATCGCATTAAAATATCAAACTTGGTTCATTTCTTTTGACCGAGACTTTCATGAGTACTATGAGAAGGCTCATATATTGTTAATCATTATACATATTATTTTGGTGGGCTTGCTGCTCACCCTTGCTTTCTTCTTTCATCACACAACATCAGATAGACAAGAGGAACAGGACCAAGCTCCCAATTCGCGAGCGGATAGGAAACATTCCGCAGTTTCCTATAGGCGTTGATGTCGCTGTAGCTGAGGTAGGAACTACCAATAGGCTAGGCTTTCAACTTTTGATGTACCAGATTTATGTATATTTATGAATTGTAATAATGGCAAAGAAATGTAAATTTATTCAGAAAACCTTTTAAGGTGTATTGGCAGATAATTGTGGAATAAAATGACTTGTGGTTATTTTTGGATGTTCATCTCTGAGACTATAACGTGTGGTGTGTGTGTTTATTTTGGGGTCACAGTACAGAGTAGTTGAGTAATTATTAAGATTGGGTGTTATTAAGGAAAATGGAACTCGTGACAACCCGGATCCCCGACCCCGGATTTGGGGGTGTTACAATTACTTTCTCCCCCTTTTTGGCATCAGCAGGTAAGAGAAGAGAGACAAACAATTCCACTGAGGCTTGAATTTCATTAAGTTGAGATTGCTGAGAAGCTTGATTTTTCAGAATATCATCAATCTGAGCTTGTTGTGACTCTTGAGTCTTCTCAATATAAGCAACTCTGTCAAAGGTAGGTTGGAAGAATTTTTTCTTATCAATCTTCTGAACTTGTTCTTGCTTCATTAGTTCTTCCCTAAGATGATGTAACTCTGCATGAGTAGTAGAATGGAGACCTTGTAAATGTTTAGTACTCAATGCAGTGACTCTAAGCTGTGTTTTGAAATCATCAGTATTTAACATCTCATCAGCTTTTGTCAAGTGCTCAGCCAGATGCTGTGCAGTTGGAGAACAGGTAACTGAGTTCCATTTCTTAGTCCACTCCTGTCCTGCAGGAGTTTCACTTCAAGGCACTGGTGCTTCTCTTATAACAAACTTCTTAACAAGTTCAGATTTAAGAACAGTTTGTTGAGGTGCATGTCCTGAAGGACCTGCTTCATCAGCATTTGCATTTGGAGTAGCATCACCAGTATCTCCAGCATTTGCAGCATCAGAACTTACATAATCAGTATCTTCTGATAAAACAACAGTATGAGTAGCAATGGAGGCTTCAACATCATCCTCTAATTGCTGATCTGGTTCCAAGTTCTGATCAACAGCCATATCCTGATGCTCACCTATATTCTGATCATCAGCATCTAGATGCAGAGAAGGTGTAGTAGAGAATTCTGGAGTTTGAGCAGCATCAGTAACAGGTGTTGTTGATGGATTAGTTGTTGTTGGAGCTTCTAAGTAAAGTACGTCAGGCACAACCAAGTTCTGGATATCAATATCAGCACTTGTGCCTGAATCAATAGAAGATACAGTTTTAGGAGACACAGATGGTGTGTTGGTCTTTTCAGTAGCAGCTTCCTCAGTTGGAGTTAATGGAGAAGCAGTGGCTTTAGCAGATTCTGGTTCTTGTGAGATCAGAGATTCCTGATCTCCTTCCTTAGCTGCTGCTTCCTCATCATCTGAAACTGGCCTTTTTGCCCTCTGTTTCTTGTATCTCTTTGAAGGTATGGATTCCTTTGGAGTTTCATCAACAATCATTCTTCTAAGCCTTTTGAGAAGCTTAGATCCCCCAATTGCAGAATCCTTCTGAAAAGGAACTTTCTCAGCTTCTTTATCAACAGGTCTTGAAGTAGGAACCCGTTCCTCACTATCAGTTTCATCTCTCAAAATAATCCTCCTTCTCTTCTGAGGTGTTTGAGGAACAGTCTTTGTCCTCTTAGGTTTGGAAGATGAATGCTTCACAGTAGGTGCTGAGGATGAAGGTTGAGCTGTCTGTGAAGTGGAGAGATATGATTTGAGATATGTCCTGAGGGTAGGTTGAGTAGTATGAGTGGTATGTTCTGATGGTTGTTGTGGTGTTTGAGATGTGGTGGTTGGTTGGACATCAGGATAAACAGATCTGTAGGTGTCAGGATCAGCATTTACTAAGATTTGTTTTACAGATTGAGGAATCTGTAAAGGTCTAACCACCTTTTTCTTAAATCGGGTAATGGAGATACTCTAAACATTCCATTAGTTATGTATCAACGTTCCAACAAAAATACTTGTATGCATCAAAAACCCCAGGTTCAGAGGGGTAAATACATTAAAAAAGGACAAATTTTAGCATATGGCTCATCATTTACCAAATCATTAAAGGCTCGTTTTGCAATTTTGAAAGATGGAGTTAAGTCAGTGGTAGGTTGGGGTTCATCAGCACAATAATAGTTATAAATAAGCTGACAAAATCTAGCAAAGTAGACAACATTCTTATCTTCTGTCATTCTATCCCCAATAAAACCTATCACAGCATTTGTTAAATCAAAATGAGTTTGGTTAATGATAGCATACCCGATGTGCTGACTCATTATAGGGATAGCATCAAAGTTTGAAAACTTATTCCCAAAAGCTTTAGTGATGCAGTCAAAGAAGAAGCTCAATTCCTTTCTGATATGAGCCCATTTCAACTGCCCAAGCTTTGCCAAACTCTGCTCATACCCCAAACTAGCCATGAACTCTTTAAGAGCTGATTCCTCCGGGATTGAAAAAGTACATCCTTCTGGTAGATGTAGGGCCTTGCGAATTGTACTAGGAGTTACCCCATATGTAGAATCATTCACTTCGAAAACAATACTAGGAGTACCATTTGGACCACCATTATCAAAGTTTCCAGTCCTCAAAAATGTCAGAACTTGTTGGCTCGAAAAGGTTGAAGGTTGGGTTAATGCATACCCGATTTCACTGTGTGCAAGAAGATCTTGCACAAAATGCAACTCAAACGGAGCTTCAGCATTATCAAGAATTGCAGCATAGTTATTTGGAACAAATTTAGCTCCATCAATGATCAAATCCTTAGGTGCCATGAAAATAATCGAGATTTAAGAGTGCCTGTTAGGTGTTTGATAAAATGTCTATATGAAAAACCAACGTCAGGAGAAGAAAGAGAGTAAAAGCAAATAGAGAGATAAAGTATAAAAGTGAATAAAAGATTAGAAAATCCTCTCTCTGTCTTACTTATACTTTGAAAAAAAATGTAATCGTTGGACACCTGTCAGACATGCAGTAATAATGGATAGTTAATGGGCACGGGAAAACAGTAATCATTACTTACCCACTAGCAGTTTTTCAAGGAAAAAACAGTCCCACTTACCCAGTAATTCCATTAATCAAGGTAAATCAGTTTTAATTCAAAACTGAAACTGTTCCCACTTATTCAATTATTTTTCACTGCAACACCAATATTCTGGAAAAAAAAATCGAGTGTGAATGACCAAAATAAATCAAGTGAACAAGTACTGATAAAAATCAGAACTTAATTTAAATCAAAATATGAAATGGTCATCAGAATATGAATATTTATCAGGATGTATCAATGCATTACAGAACATCTCAGAGACAAGAACTTGCAAAAAAAGAAATTTCATTAATATATTAAGAGAATACATTCATGAAATTTAAATTACATTAGAACTTTTACAAGATTGTCCTAAGCTGCTAAACCTAACGTCAACAACCTTTGTCCTAGCTCAAGAAGCAGGGCAAGGCTGACGATGAAGAAAAACATGAAGAAGAAAATAAATCATTTCTTCTACCTACTCTCGACAAACAGAATAGCGAGTCTGATGATTCGCTCTTGCTGGCGGAGAGCTTCCATCCTTTCCTCCTCCAATCGCTCCAGATGGCGATGGTAATCCATGTAGTAGAACAGGAGGTGGGTGAGTACCTCCTGGGGAACTGAGTCCCATATCTCATCAAGAATGGCAGTGACGTGCCATTTCTGCTGCAAGGCTTCACAGCTCAGCTCCATGTTGAATGTTTCATAGTTCAAAAATATGTTGTAATTGACCATGGTGTTTTTGATATAAAGAGAATGAAGGTGAGTTTGTGATAAAAGAGTTGATGTGAAGGCTGATGTGAAGTGGTTGTTTATATAGGCAAAAGGATTCCAGGAGACGCACGGAAATTTAATGCTAACAGGTAGAGTTAATTCTACCTCGTCTCCCTAGACTGGGAAGACGAAAAACAATCATTGGAAGTGTAAGTCAGGGTTTAATGCGCACAAGTAACAAGTAAACATTATTGTACATGTACGTGAACCACTATCCCTAATGATATTGACTGTTAATATTCTACCCAAACATATTCTGATTTAAAATGAGACTATTTTAGATTTTATCCACAAATAAGTCAAGTAAAGGATCAGATTATAATATCAGAACTTAGACTTATATCAGAACTTAACAGTTATCAGAATATGATTTCTTAACTCAAAAAATGAATGCCTATCTTAGTAAGTCCTCACACAAATTCTGATATAGATTCTTCAGAACTTAATCATCAGAACGTGCAATCAGAACTTGTCCTCAGAATTTGTGCAATGTGACACATAAACTGTTTATCTAAAATAACATAGATCACCACAGTACTTTTCATCATTCATATGGAGTGTTTAGTGTGTACATTAAGCTAAATATCAGACAAAGAGTAAAGTCTGATTCACTTCAGTACATCTTCGAAATAAGGCATAACTAAAACTTTACTAAAAATCTGTCATTATTCGGAAACCTACTATTGAATGAGTTCATGCTTGAGTCCACCTCAACTATTTTGTGCTAATTTTATGCATCTTTTTAAATTCCATTTTATAGTGGCTTCTCAGTGTAAGTGAGTTACGACTGCTTATCAGAATTTATGCTATTATCAGAGTATTTCTCCAGTAACCATAGAGTGTGAAAAGTCACCAAGAAAATATTTTGCTTTTCTGATGCATATTTACTTAATACCAGCAATGCACTTGTGAAAGGCATATGTCATAGCCTACTCGTTTATTCGAGTATTTAACTCAACTCAAATAAGAATGTAATAAGTAAATAGTGGATCAAGCATCAGAGAGATCTCACAAAGTAACATCTGTCAAAGAATAAAGAAACATTGTTCATCTGCAGACTTGAAGATTCACTGGAAGAAGTTCAAGAATTTGATCATGCCTCAGTGATATAAATCAAGATCGTGGATTTAATCAAGTGACAGAGATCTCGTCAAGGTATCATTTATTACAAGGATTCAATCAGAACAACAAAGTCAAGACATGAAGAAACGTCACGAAAGTTAGTCACTCATGAACCAGACAGTACATCGAGTGTCAGCGTTGAAGTGACGGAATTGATTCATAAGTCTCAGAGACTTTCAGAAGATTGTCAGAAGAATGGATGCTGCTCAGGGTTAGTATTAATTCTCTATTAATTAATTAAGTCATATAATTTAATTAAGAAAATAAATTATATCTGCAATGATTAATTTATTGTTTAATTGAATTAAATTGATTAATTAATTTAGAATTAATATTAAGGATTTTCAGAATGTTAATTGATTAAAATCTGTGATAATTCTAAGTAAGACAACTGATTGTACTAGTATGACAATCGGTATGACAATTGATAGTCATACCGAATGTCTTGCTAATTCAGTTAATTGTATTGATAGAATTTTCAATTAGATTAAAATCAATTATGTATTCAGAAAAACAATTTCAATTGTACTACTATGACAATCGGTATGACAATCAATAGTCATACCGAAAGTCTTGCTAGTTCATTTTAATTGTCTTCCTAGCTCTAATAGATTGTCTCACCGAAAGTCCTTCAAGCTCAAATAGATTGTCACACCAGTTCAACAACTTGGGCTGTGATTGTTTAAAAGAAAGCAGAAGACAATATCAACTCATAACTCAGCAAAAACAGAGCAGCACATACAGAATAAGAAAACACAGCAGAAAACAAAAGAAAATATTTCATCATTCATCTGCTTATTCAAGATCAAATATTCTAGTTTGTTAATGTTAAATCCAAACCACTAGAATTACTTATCTTGTTCTTGTATATCAATCTAGCGGATTAAAATCCCTAGAACTTAATCTCAAATCGCTTTTAGCATTTGATCTTTTAATTACAAAAATAGAAAAAGTTCATGTCGAATTTATTCTAAATTTGTAATAATTGATTTGAGATTAAACCCTTGTAATCGATACCGTAGTTGTAACACCTTTCAAGTTTAATAAAAGTTTTATTTAACTTGAATTTTGTTTCACAATTTTATTCCGCATTTTATTCGACGAAACGGTATTGTTTGCATTCAACCCCCCCTTCTACAAACAAATTGGGACCTAACAATTGGTATCAGAGCCTTCTGATTAACGTACAAATCAAGATCCTAGACTTTTGTGTTTCTTTCACTTCTTGAATTTTTATTCACTCAAAAATTCATAATGACTACACAAAAAGTTGGAACCGTTAAAATTCCACTTTTCGATAAAGAAAATTATGTGATGTGGAAGAAGAAGATGCTACTGTTTTTACAGGTTGCTAATCCCAAATATTTGCAAGTGTTGAAGAAGGGTCCAAAAATTCCTATGGTTATTGAACCAGAGGTAATAGAGAATGATGTGGTGATCACCAAAGCGAGAACTTATGTGAAGGATCCTGAGGACTTCTCTCCTGCTGAAATAGAAGAAGCTTCCCTGGATGCTAGCCTTCAATTAATCTTAGTAGATTCCCTTAATCCCCTAATGAACAGACATGTGATGAATTGTAAAGATTCTAAACATATCTGGGAAACTATTGAGATTATTAATGAAGGCACAGAGGAAGTTAGGGAGAACAAACTAGAAATCCTAACCTCTGAGTATGAATACTTTAAATCTAATCCAGGAGAAGGAATCACTGAAGTGTTTGAGAGGTACAATGCATTGATCAACAACCTGAACATTAATGGTAAATACTATTCCATCAGGGAGGTCAATAAAAAGTTCCTTTTAACACTGCCAACTCATCTCGAACATAGAATCACTGCCATAAGAGAAGCAAGAGATTTGAGTGAGATTTCTTTGGAAAGGCTATATGGTGTGTTAAAGACTTATGAGTTGGAGCAGATTCAGCAGAAGGAAGTTTACGGGAAAGGAAGAGTGGTCAGCACGTCTACTGCTCTGGTAGCTGATGAACAACAACAACAACAACCACTATATCAACAACAATCTCAACAGTCAGATAGAATGGTACAGTCTTCCAAGGTTGAAGATAATGTGATAGTAGCAGAATTTGATTCACCTACTACAAATCAATCAGGAGATGATTATTATTCCTTGGAAGAACTGGAGCAATTGGAGGATGAGTCAATGGCCCTGATTGTCAAGAGATTCTCAAATGTCAGATTCAAAAGGAATCCCAAGTTCAAGTACAAGTCCAACTACAACAGATTCCAGAAAGGTGGATCTTCATCCTCTAACACCAGCAGTGGTGGGTATAAAACAGGGATGGTTGATCGAAGCACCATTCGATGCTTCAACTGTAATGAGTTGGGACACTTTGCCACAGAATGCAGGAAGCCAAAACAAGCAAGGAAGAACTCTTACGATTCTAATCAGAAGAGTAAATCTGAAAGGGCGTACCTGGCAAAGGGAAGAAGCTGGGATGATACTGACAGTGAAGATGAAGAAGTTGGGAATCTTGCTCTCATGGCTAGTGATGCAAGCACCTCATCATCAAGAAAAGAGGTAAAACTTTCTGATGCTGAAATGGTTTATCATCTAAGAGGTAACTTAGATTGTGCTCGTCGTGATAATGAATTGTTAAATCAACAAATCAAAGACCTTGAGAAAGAGGTCAATGAATTAAGACTTGTGCACATTAATCAAGATAAACTTAAAGACCAAGTATCTTTTCTAGAGAATAGAGTTGACTGTTATAGACAACTCGAAACTATTCTCAAAGACAAGATCACCGGTCTTGAGGCTAAGGTTAAAGCTTACTTCAATTCTTGTTCGAAGTCCAAAGAGTTTTACAATAAGCAAGCTGTTAATCAAACACATGGAATAGGTTATGATTACAATGCTGCTATTGGAAAATTAGGCATAAACTCCCCTCCTCATGTATGTGCTAAAGGCAGGGAAGTACCACATGTGCTTAAGGGTGTTGATGAACCCCTCTATAAGGAATCAATTGCTGAACCATTTGATGAGACCTCTTTTATTATTCAAGAAGAAATCCGTGCTGAAGATAATGCTAATGGGGAAGCTGTCTCCAAGTCAAGTGTGTCAAAAGTTCCAGTCAAGGTTGTGAAAGCAACTG
This sequence comes from Apium graveolens, assembly GCF_009905375.1. Taxonomy (NCBI): domain Eukaryota; kingdom Viridiplantae; phylum Streptophyta; class Magnoliopsida; order Apiales; family Apiaceae; genus Apium; species Apium graveolens. The sequence continues at coordinate 21,330,518 of NC_133651.1, forward strand.
AGACTAACTCAGACACACATGAGTTGGATAGCACAAATGCCATGTCTACCATGCATAAGTTGCCTATTGTTAATCCTTCTCATAAAGCATGTGGTGTTCCTGATTGTATGTCTTGTGCTTTTAATCTGTTGTTTGCTTATTTTAATGGTAAGCATGCTTCTAATGATAAGACTACTCCTCGTCAGCATGTGAATAATGGAAAGCATGATAGGTCTAAGACTGCTAGTCCTCCTAAAGCTAGAAAGGAGACATTTGTGCCTAAGCCTAAACATAAATCTGATAAGGCTGTTTTAAAGGTCAAATGTTCAGTCATTGAGAATGTTGAGAATAGTGAAATTAAGAATGTTGTTTTGCCTGATAAAGGCCAATTTTACAAGTATGCCGGACCCAGCCAAGCTTGGGTTCCGAAGAAGTTCTAATCCATTTGTATTGCAGGGCATTAAACAGGTACAACCGGTAGTGTGGATTCTTGACAGTGGATCGTCAAGACATATGACCGGAGATAGAGCCCTGCTATCAAATGTGGTTGAGAAAGCTGGCCCAGTGGTTACCTTTGGAGATAACAGCAAAGGTTTAACGGAGGGATATGGCTGTTTGCAAGCTGGAAATGTTATCATTGAAAATGTATATCTTGTGCAAGGACTTGAACACAATCTGCTTAGCATTAGTCAGTTCTGTGACAACGGCTACAATGTTTTATTCGACAAGCTGAAGTGTCAGATTCTGCACAAGAAAAGTGAAAAACCCTCCTTAATGGGAATACGGAAAGGAAATCTGTTCGTAGCTGACATGAACTCTGGAAGCAATCTTGAAGTCAATTGTTTCTATGCAAAAGCATCGTCAAACGAGAGTTGGCTATGGCACAAGAGACTTTCCCATCTCAATTTCAAGACAATGAATTCTCTTGTCAAAAGAGAATTGGTAAGAGGTCTGCCTCAGCTGGAATTCTCTCCAGAAGGACTATGTGAGGCTTGCCAGAAAGGAAAGTCAAAGAAAGCAAGTCACAAAGGCACTGACACATCTTCCATAACTGGTGTTCTGCAATTATTGCACATGGATTTATTTGGTCCAGTTAATATCCTTTCTATGTCAAAGAAGTGTTACTGTCTTGTGATAGTTGATGACTATTCCAAGTATACGTGGGTTTTATTTCTTCACTCTAAGGATGAAACACCACAAGTTGTGATTGATCATATCAAGATGATTGAGTTAGATTATAACGTCCCTGTTAGAGCAATAAGGTCAGATAATGGAACAGAATTCAAGAATGCACTTCTAAATGGATTCTGTACAGACAAAGGGATTACCAGACAATTTTCAGCTCCTAGAACCCCTCAGCAAAATGGAGTGGTAGAAAGGAAGAATCGTACATTGATTGAAGCTGCAAGAACGATGTTAAATGAATCAGGTCTTCCAATGTACTTTTGGGCTGAAGCTGTCAATACTGCATGTTATACTCAGAATCGAACTCTAATCAACAAAGACTTCATGAAAACTCCTTATGAGATTTTGAATGAACAGAAACCTTCTATCAAATACTTTCATGTATTTGGTGCCAGATGCTTCGTGCTCAAGGATGGAGATGATCGTCGTGGTAAGTTCGAGGCAAAGGCATATGAGGGTATTTTTGTTGGATATGGAAGAAGATCATATAGAGTGTATATCATTGATCAACACAAAGTAACTGAAAGTGTCAATGTTACATTTGATGACACTAAACTCCCTAGTATCCAAACTGAAGATCCTTCTGAGAAACTGAAGTTTGATGATACGTCAGATTCAGAGTCAGAACATGGTCAAGAACCTGAGGTTGTTGCTGTTGAAGAACCTGTTAATCCTGATAATACTCAAGGTAATAGTGATGGAAACTCTGGAAACAATGGAGATACCACTGCTACTGACGGAGAATATTCAAGTCAACATGGCAACAACTCAGGGGGAGATGCTGAAGGATCATCTAGTAGGACACAACATCACAATGAATTTCAAGGCGAATCATCAAGATCAAATCTTCCAAGACAGACTGTCTGGAATAAAGCTCACCCTTTTGAGTTGATTATTGGTGATCCAGATGTTGGAGTCAGAACTAGACGTGCTACTCAAAATGAGTGTCTGTTCTCAGGATTTCTTTCTGAGATGGAACCTAAGAAAATTGAAGAAGCACTAACTAATCCAGATTGGGTGATTGCTATGCAAGATGAACTCAATCAGTTTGAAAGTCAACAAGTCTGGAAACTGGTACCTAGGCCTGTACACAAGAAAGCTGTTGGTACAAGGTGGGTATTCAGGAATAAACTAGATGAAGATGGTGTGGTTACAAGAAACAAGGCAAGACTGGTAGCTAAAGGGTATTCTCAAGCTGAAGGTATTGATTATGATGAAACCTATGCTTCAGTGGCTAGACTTGAGGCCATCAGGATATTTCTGGCATTCGCAGCATTTTCAAACTTTAAAGTTTATCAAATGGATGTTAAGAGCGCCTTTCTGAATGGAAAGCTGGATGAAGAGGTATATGTAGAGCAACCTCCTGGTTTTGAAGATCCAGATCATATGGATTTTGTCTTCTTTCTTTTCAAGGCTATCTATGGGCTAAAACAGTCACCAAGAAAATGGTATGACACTCTCTCTGAATTTCTTATTGAAAATAGCTTTATTAGAGGTGTCATAGACAAAACTCTCTTTTCTAAAAAACATAAGAATGATACTATATTAGTCCAAGTCTATGTGGATGATATAATATTTGGGTCTACTAATGATAATCTCTGTAAGAGATTTGCTAAGTTAATGCACAGCAAGTTTGAAATGAGCATGATGGGAGAGCTGAAGTTCTTTCTTGGATTACAAGTAAATCAAAGGTTAGATGGAACATTTATTTGTCAATCCAAGTATCTCAAGGAACTCCTCAAAAAATACAATCTAGAGGATTCTGCATCTGCAAGGACTCCATCAACTACAGCTGTCAAGCTTGGACCATGTGAAAACTCCATTAAGGTAGATGTCACAAGCTACAGAGGTATGATTGGCTCGTTACTCTATCTTACTGCAAGTAGACCAGATATTATGTATGCTACATGCCTATGTGCAAGGTTCCAAGCGGATCCTAAAGATATTCATCTCGTTGCTGTTAAACGAATCTTAAGATATCTTAAGGGAACACCAAATCTAGGTATTTGGTACCCTAAAGAATCTGGTTTTAACCTTGTCGGATATACAGATTCAGATTATGCAGGAAGTGTTGTTGATAGGAAAAGCACCTCAGGAAGTTGTCAATTCTTAGGAAGCAGGCTAGTCTCATGGTACAGCAAGAAACAGCAAACAGTTTCCAACTCAACGGCCGAGGCTGAATATATTGCTGCTGGAAGCTGCTGTGCTCAGATCTTGTGGATTAGAAACCAACTACGAGACTATGGCTCTGTATTGAACAAGATTCCTATTTTATGTGACAACACAAGTGCAATAGCCATCACCAACAACCCTGTGCAGCACTCGAGGACAAAGCACATTGACATCAGGTATCATTTTATTAGAGAGCACGTCATGAATGGTACTGTTGAACTATTTTTTGTTCCAACAGAAGAACAAATAGCAGATATTTTCACTAAACCACTTGACGAATCCACATTTACCAGATTAGTTGGTAAATTGGGCATGTTAAATAGTTTTTGTGATTAATTTAATTAATATCTGGAATCTGTTCTTGAATGAATTTACAAATGAATTTTTCATAAATAAAAAATTCATTTGCAAATTTATTTTATCATTTTATCATATTTCTTGCTTATTTCTATGTAATATATATTATCTTATCTATGTTATTTACTCTACTTGTTAATTTAAAATATCTCAGAATATTTTATTTCCTCTAAAAATATTTTTCTATGAATTTTATTTGCTAAAATTCAACAGAAATCTATTTTTGGAATAAAAATAATTAATTCTGAAATATTGTCTTTATTTTCTGTAAAAATTTTAAGTATTTATTTCAGTTTTACTATTTTGTAATAAAGTTTCAGTACATTAATAGTTGTCTGTACATATTCATTTTGTTTTTCTACTGCAAAGACAATCGGCAAGACAATTAAAATTGTCTTGCTGAAAATCATTTCAGTAAACATGTAAATATAAATCTGTTAATGCTTATTTTATCTTATTCTAGAAAGACAATTGGCAAGACAATTGAAATTGTCTTGCTGAAAGTCATTTTAGTAATAATTGATTGCTTATTTTAATATCAGATTAATTTTATAACTGGCAAGACAATCGGTAGGACTATTGATTGTCATGCCAGTAATAAAATTAATATCAGAATTATATTGTTTTATTTTGTACTGGTATGACAATCGGTATGACTATCAGATTGTCATACCAGTTAGTTATTTTTATTTGTATTTGTTTCTTTTCCTTCTTTTGCCTGGTATGACAATCGGTATGACAATCCCGGATTGTCATACCAGCTGTTATATAAGGCTGTTGCTGTGTTATGTTAAATCATTTTCAACATAACAGTTCATTTTCAAGAATTTTGAACAGTTTTTTCACTCTCTTTTTCTCTCTTCTCTCTCCTCGAACAAGAACCAAACCAAAAACCTGTTATTTCCTTGCTCGAGTTTTTACTCAGCAAACTTAATCATCACTTTAGTGATATATACATATAAGTATATACATAAAAAAGTGCTGTTGAATTTTCTGAAAAATATAAGTTTTTATAAAAAACGCAAAAATCAAATTGAAATCAGTTTGCCCCTTCAAATTCCATTTTAATTTTAATTTCTTATTTGTGTCTTTTGGTGTGTCAAAACTGTGTTAGTGATTTAAGAATTTTAACGAGATACATTTCTGTCTAAATTTTTCGATTATAATTAATTTAATTCGAATTATTAAATTAATTTAATTAATTCGAATTTTCTTAATATTATTCTTAAAATTCTGAAAAGCTTGTGTCTTATTATTATTTTATAAAAAATGGCTCTCCATTTCCAAATTGTCGCGCATAATCAAGTTGGTTATTTCAATCCGGAAAAATGTGATGTGGAAAAATTTAAGCCTTGGATTAGATTTTTAAATGATCATTCGATTGTTAGCTCTGCTATTAAATCAAATGTGATTTTAAACGTCGATCTACTTAGACTGATTTGCACAACTTCTACTGTGGCCGATGATTCAAAATCTTTTTCATTCACCATCGCAAACACACAGTATGTAGTTGATGAAACAGTCGTCAATCGTGCGTTAAATTTTCCACTAGACAATTTCTGTAATTTACCCTCTGAAAATGATATCACAAATTTTTTCAATGCTATTCACTATCAGGGGGTGATCAATTTAACCAAACTTTCTAAATCAAATTTGGTGTCTGAATGGGATATATTCTTCGATACACTTTCCAAAGTGTTTGCCAACTACACAAAATCTATTTTTCATAACATTACTTCCACCCTGCATTATATTGGTCTTGCGGTTGTTTTCAATCAAAGGATCAATTTTGGCAAACTACTTTTTCCCATTCTCTTGAGACGTCTAACTTCTGCTTTACGTGATCATTCTACAAATCGTAGGGTATCATGTTACTATGCTCGTTTTCTTATGCTCATAGCAGATCATCTACTCACCCCTGAACACAAAGCACTTTTTGCTAACTCTGCTGTAACCGAACCCCCACCAGTTAGCAAAAAGATTTACACTCGCCAAGACACAACCTTCAAATTTATGCAAGTACCAGTACTTGTATCTGCTTTCATGGCCAATTATATTCCCTTACCTATTTTTAATCTTCCCGGCCATGAACAGCAACCTCAACCTCCAGTGGTTCAAGCCACCCAGGCTCTTCCATTACAGGTAGTAACTCCTCACTCTCACTCTCACTCTCTTCCTACTTCTGTTAACAGACCCTCAGTGGTTGATAGGGCTGACCATGAAGTTGTAGAACCACAGCTTCAATCCCAGGTCATAGAGCCAAACACAGAGTCTCATTCTATCTCACCCTCTCCCCCACTGTCTAAAATGTTACCCAGAAGATTACTAGGAAGTAGTACAATGTCAAATATGAGTGAACCCTCAGCTCTGCCTCCTCCTAAGAAAAGAAAAACCTATTCTGAGGCATCTGAAAGCCCATCCTTGTCCTCCCAACAGGACATGGACTTTGAAATGGCCAATGAACAGTTTCTAGAGGCATTCTCTCAACAGGATGCATCTATTGAAATTCGCCATCGGGCCATGGCATCTTGTACTGAGTCAAGCACAATTCCATTACTCACAATGGAACCATACACTTCCCCAGATAATACTCAGGACACCCAGCGAGGAGTGCACGTAGAGTCGGTTACAGTGCCTTCCATAGTTACGGCAGAAGAGCAGTCACATGCTTCAGAGGGAAAATCTGACTCTCCGCCATCTTTAATAGAGTCATTTTCTCCCCTCCCAGATCCAACAACTCTGGCTCCCTTATGGGATTCTCCACTCGCAGATTTATCTGGAGAAAGTGGAGGGCAACTCGGTCAATCTATCCCTGAAGCAATTCAGACATCTATTCCAAAAGATTTGATAGCATTGACTGAGGATCGGGACTCGCGAATTCCCATTGCACCACCACTGACCTCTCTTGAAGAGGCTAGGGTGATTTTTAATGCAGGTACAAAAGAACAGCAATTGGAAGACTCCTCACGAGCAATCATATTGAGAGAAACACATGCACGTGAGATGAGTGAACCAAATACGAGTGAACTTCAGGTGAGAGCACACACAGACACTGATACTGTCAACCTGTTAGCTCAGATTGCTGCCCTGAAAGAAGAACTTGCTAAAAGTCAAGCTGAAACTCAAGCATTCAAAGCACAAGTGGTTGAACGGTCTTCTTCTTCCACGTCTGTCGACAATCAGCTTGCAATCATAAGGAATGACATCTCAGATTTAAAGACTACTGTAATACCAAAGCTCAATTCTATTCAGGACACTCCAAATTTATCAGCTGATGACATATCCAACTTCTGCTCCCTACATACAAGAATGACTTCTCTTGAAGACCTCGTTGAGATGAATCATTCACTGGACAACTCAAGATTTCTAAAGATAGAGACGGGCATGGAACATCTAAATGAAGGCATGAAGCACTTATATTACATGATCAAGAATTCTCATTGCCCTAATGAAGAACAAAGAGCTTATTTTGAAGGACCGTCTGGTGGAGGATCAGGCTCTGGAAGTGGTGGAGGTTTCAAAGGAAAGTCAGTAGAGGATCCCTCAACTAAGGGGGAGAAGAAAGGGAGTAGTTCCAAAGGGAAAGAAAAAGATACTTCTGCTGGAGATAAAGGAAAGGCTGATGATGCCTACTACAGTGGAGAACAGGATGACTTCGATATTTTTGACATTCCCACTGAACCAGTTCAGGAAGATAAAGATGGGTTATTTGAAGCTGAAGAAGAAAGTGATTTTGAAGATTGGGAAGAAGAAGATACAGTGGATCCTAGGTTTGAGAAAGAATTTCAGAAAGAGCAGTCAGAGATGCAAAGAAAAGAAGCTGAACTCAAGAAGGTCTCACAGATCATTGATAGGAGAAAAGACATACAAAGAACATAAACTCTTCAAAAGCAACGTCTTCATGACATTAAAGCTCAAGAAAGGAGAAGAGATGTCAGACTGAAGATTGGTGGAAAGTGGGATGAAGCTAGGAGAGTACTCGATATGCCTCAGCTATGCACAAACAATGATAGGCAGTTCTTACATCTTCTTGACAAGCTGGAAATCTCAAATCCTAACAATGACATGTACATGAATGCTATCAAGACTGAAGTCTCAAGGATCACAGCTGCTTTTGATAGATCCCTAAATGAGATGAGCATTTTTGTATATTGTCAGAGTGAAGGATCATTTAAAGTGTCACTTCATCTATTTGAGAATCGTTCGTTGTCAGAGATTTGGGTTCTTTTAAACAAAGTGAAAAGAAGCTCAGAGTTGAATGAAGTTCTTCGGGAAAGGCTTAAAGAGTTTGCCAGCAGGGCTAGTCCTCAAGTGGTCAACAATCCTCATCAGGTGAGATTCTTTAAGTCTGATTGTCTTCAAATCTGTCAGCTAGATGTACAATCTCTTAAAGACTACTCAGCTAAGCATCTGGTCTGGATGGAACATCATTTGAGAACTGCTGGATATTCATCCATGTTGAAGACTCAAGCTGCTGACTTGATTCAAGCTTATTGTGAGAAGAATGTTAAAAGGTACAATCAACTCAAGAATAAGTTGAAGACAGTTGGAGTTCAACCAGTCAGACCTGCGAGCTTCACTTCAGAAAAGGATCGTGTTTTTGACAAGGAATTGCTTCAAGATTTAGAAGAAGGTGAAGTCAGAAGAGAAGACAACTAAAGTCAATTAGCTCAAAACTCAATGTAATATGATTAGAGCGTTATGAATCAAGATAGTCTAATGTAGTTATATGTTCAGGCTAGAGGAACATCTATCTTGTATTCACTTGTAAATTTCATTTGGAATCTGGAAAATGTTGAATATAATCCAGAACTTTTCTGCTATTTACTTTACATTACTGTTTATATCTTTTTCTTATTTGTTAGTTGAGTTATCCTCTAGGTATTTGTTGTTATTGTCTAACAAGCAAATAGGGGGAGATTGAAAGGCATATGTCATAGCCTACTCGTTTATTCGAGTATTTAACTCAACTCAAATAAGAATGTAATAAGTAAATAGTGGATCAAGCATCAGAGAGATCTCACAAAGTAACATCTGTCAAAGAATAAAGAAACATTGTTCATCTGCAGACTTGAAGATTCACTGGAAGAAGTTCAAGAATTTGATCATGCCTCAGTGATATAAATCAAGATCGTGGATTTAATCAAGTGACAGAGATCTCGTCAAGGTATCATTTATTACAAGGATTCAATCAGAACAACAAAGTCAAGACATGAAGAAACGTCACGAAAGTTAGTCACTCATGAACCAGACAGTACATCGAGTGTCAGCGTTGAAGTGACGGAATTGATTCATAAGTCTCAGAGACTTTCAGAAGATTGTCAGAAGAATGGATGCTGCTCAGGGTTAGTATTAATTCTCTATTAATTAATTAAGTCATATAATTTAATTAAGAAAATAAATTATATCTGCAAGGATTAATTTATTGTTTAATTGAATTAAATTGATTAATTAATTTAGAATTAATATTAAGGATTTTCAGAATGTTAATTGATTAAAATCTGTGATAATTCTAAGTAAGACAACTGATTGTACTAGTATGACAATCGGTATGACAATTGATAGTCATACCGAATGTCTTGCTAATTCAGTTAATTGTATTGATAGAATTTTCAATTAGATTAAAATCAATTATGTATTCAGAAAAACAATTTCAATTGTACTACTATGACAATCGGTATGACAATCAATAGTCATACCGAAAGTCTTACTAGTTCATTTTAATTGTCTTCCTAGCTCTAATAGATTGTCTCACCGAAAGTCCTTCAAGCTCAAATAGATTGTCACACCAGTTCAACAACTTGGGCTGTGATTGTTTAAAAGAAAGCAGAAGACAATATCAACTCATAACTCAGCAAAAACAGAGCAGCACATACAGAACAAGAAAACACAGCAGAAAACAAAAGAAAATATTTCATCATTCATCTGCTTATTCAAGATCAAATATTCTAGTTTGTTAATGTTAAATCCAAACCACTAGAATTACTTATCTTGTTCTTGTATATCAATCTAGCGGATTAAAATCCCTAGAACTTAATCTCAAATCGCTTTTAGCATTTGATCTTTTAATTACAAAAATAGAAAAAGTTCATGTCGAATTTATTCTAAATTTGTAATAATTGATTTGAGATTAAACCCTTGTAATCGATACCGTAGTTGTAACACCTTTCAAGTTTAATAAAAGTTTTATTTAACTTGAATTTTGTTTCACAATTTTATTCCGCATTTTATTCGACGAAACGGTATTGTTTGCATTCAACCCCCCCTTCTACAAACAAATTGGGACCTAACAACTTGGGTCGTTCCTTTCACATTTTTACTCTAGATCTCAAAGGAGTACCTGATTTTAATCCTTGATTCTTTTCTTTTTCTTTTGATAAGAGAGGTTTATCAGCACTTAGGACATTCAACAGATTTACTAGCATCAGAACTTAACAGATGAGAAGCATTATTTTAATTTGTGACTTAGTAATAAGATAGACAAAGTAAACTCAACTAAGCTCAATATCAGAATTTGCTTGTGTCAATAGATTTCCACAGAAATAATTACTTCTAACATGGGATCCCTAGTTTATTAAAGACTACTAGGTCAGCATCTAGCACAGGTATCCTCATAGGATTGAATAGTTACATAAACAGACATATCACTATCAGAGTTTAGAAAGTTACATCAGACAACAGTAGTACTTAAGCAAGTTTTCAATTAAGCACAGAATACATAAAAAGAGTAATTTCTGTAAATACTGATCATAAAGTCTGATGCATCAGAAAAAAACTAAGCAGATTTAGAAAAAGAACCTGAAACCATTCCAAGTTCATTTACCAATCTTGTAAAAGTAGCTTCACACAATGGTTTGGTGAAGATATCTGCTAGTTGTTGATCTGTTGGAACAAAGTGCAATTCCACTGTACCTTCATCCACATGTTCCCTGATGAAGTGGTACCTGATGCTGATGTGCTTTGTCATTGAGTGTTGAACTGGATTACCTGTCATAGCAATAGCACTTTGATTATCACAGTAAATAGGGATTTTGAAATATGTTAACCCATAATCCAGTAACTGATTCTTCATCCAAAGAATCTGTGCACAACAGCTTCCTGCAGCAATGTACTCTGCTTCTGCAGTTGATGTGGAAATTGACTTTTATTTCTTGCTAAACTAAGAAACCAATTTGCCTCCAAGAAATTGGCAGCTTCCACTTGTGCTTTTCCTGTCAATTTTGCAACCTGCAAAATCTGCATCCGAGTAACCTATTAGTTTAAAATCTGATTCTCTGGGATACCACAATCCCAGATCAGCTGTTCCCTTAAGATACTTGAAAATTCTTTTCACAACTGTTAAGTGAGGTTCTCTTGGATCTGCTTGAAATCTTGCACAAAGATAGGTAGCATACATGATATTAGGTCTACTAGTAGTTAGATAGAGTAGAGAGCCAATCATACCTCTGTAATCAATAATATCTACTGATTTACCAGTATCCTTGTCCAGTTTTGTTGCAGTGGCCATGGGAGTGGATGCACTTGAACAATCTTGCATTCCAAATTTCTTCAGCAAGTTTCTGGTGTACTTAGTTTGACAAATAAAAGTGCCTTCTTCATTCTGCTTGACTTAAAGGCCCTGAAAATAGCTAAGTTCCCCCATCATACTCATCTGATACCTTGACTGCATCAGTTTGGCAAACTTCTTGCAAAGTCTGTCATTTGTAGACCCAAAAATGATATCATCAACATAAATCTGGACCAGAAGTAAGTCCTTTCCATGCTTGAGGTAGAACGGTGTTTTATCTATAGTTCCTCTGTTAAATCCACTTTCCAGAAGAAACTGAGCTAAAGTCTCATACCATGCTCTAAGAGCTTGCTTAAGTCCATAAAGTGCTTTATCAAGCCTGTAGACATAATCTGAATATTTGGAATCGACAAAGCCTGGAGGTTGTTCAACATATACTTCTTCCTCCAATTTTCCATTGAGAAAAGCACTTTTCATATCCATTTGAAAGACAGTAATGTCCTTATGGCTTCCAATCTAGCAACTGGTGCAAATGTTTCATCATAATCAATTCCCTCATGTTGAAAATATCCTTTTGTAACCAGCCTTGCCTTATTCCTTGTAATTATGCCATCACTATCAGTTTTGTTTCTGAATACCCACTTTGTACCAACAACAGATCTATTCTTTGGTCTTGGCAATAGGGTCCAGACTTTGTTTCTTTCAAATTCATTTAACTCTTCCTGCATTGCTTGCACCCAATCAGCATCTTGAAGAGCTTCTTCCACTTTCTTTGGCTCAGTCTGAGAAAGAAAAGAATTATAAAGACATTCATTTGAAGTACCTGTTCTAGTTCTGACACCTGCATCATGATTTTTAATTATCAAATCTGGTGTATGTGATTTAGTCCACTTCCTTGCAGATGGAAGGTTTTCTCTAGAACTGGATGCTCCCCCATGATCCATGCTGTCTTCATTTTCATTTTCTGATGCTCCCCCTGAAACTGTGCTCTCTGAGTTGGATTCTTCAGAATTTAGATTTTCAGTACTATCAGAACTTGGCTTATCAGAACTTGACGAATCAGAACTTGAAGAGCCAGATATATGTTCTGATGCTTCTTGAGATGTGGTAAGATCTTGAGTATGCTCCCCCTGCATAGGTGCATCTTCCTGTGACATAGTCACCACAGTTTCAATAACATCAGAGTTTAATCCATCAGAGTTTGCAGTATCAGGACTTATATTGTCATGATTTTCAGTATCAGAATTTGAGTCTTCATTTTCAAATCTCAGCTGATCATGATCAATAAAATCTTCAAGTCCAGTAATCTTCTTATCATCAAAAGAGACATTGATAGATTCCATGACCACTCTTGTTCTCAAGTTATAGACTCTGAAGGCTTTTGTGGAAAGTGGATATCCAACAATGATTCCTTCATCAGCTTTTAGATCAAATTTGGATAGCTGTTCAGGATGAGTCTTAAGAACAAAATACATGCATCCAAATACATGAAAATACTTCAGATTTGGCTTCTTTTTCTTCATCATCTCATATGGTGTCTTTCCTTGCTTGTTAATGAGTGTTGCATTTTGAGTAAAACAAGCAGTCTGCACAGCTTCAGCCCAGAAATAGGTTGGAAGCTTTGCTTCTTCAAGCATTGTACGTGCAGCTTCAATGAGAGTTCTATTCTTCCTTTCAACAACTCCATTTTGCTGTGGAGTTCCAGGAGCAGAGAATTCCTGCTTGATTCCATGGTTTTTGCAGAACTCTTCTATTATCAAATTCTTGAACTCAGTGCCATTATCACTCCTTATTGTCTTCACAGAATCTTTGACCAATTTATCCAGTTGTTTGACATGATCAATCAAGATAGATGCAGTTTCATTTTTTGTGTGCAAGAAATACACCCATGTGTATCCGGTGAACTCATCCACTATGACCAAAGCATATTTCTTCTTTGCAATAGACATGACATTTACTGGACCAAATAGATCAACATGTAGTAGGTGATAAGGCTCAAGAATTGATGATTCAGTCTTGCTCTTGAATGAGGATTTTCTTTGTTTAGCCTTCTGACAAGAATCACAAAGGCCATCAGGAGCAAATACTGACTTTGGTAGTCCTCTCACAAGATCTTTCTTGACCAACTCATTTATATTGTTGAAATTTAAATGAGAGAGTTTCTTGTTCCAATTCCAGCTTTCTTCAATTGATGCTCTACTCATCAGGCAGATTGCAAAACCATCAGTACTTGTTGAAAGCTTGGCTTCATAAATGTTACCACGCCTGTATCCTTTCAGAACAACTTTGTCTGTAGATTTACTCACAACTTCACAGTGTTCTTCAAAGAAATCAACATGATAACCTCTATCACAGATTTGACTTATACTCAGCAGATTGTGTTTAAGTCCTGAGACCAGAGCTACTTCTTTAATGATGACATTCCCAAGATTGATATTGACATATCCCAATGTTTTTCCAATATTGCCATCTCTATAAGAAACACCTGGGCCAACTTTCTCCACAAAGTCTGATAGAAGGGCTTTATTTCCAGTCATATGTCATGAACATCCACTGTCCAGAACTAGGATGTTTTTCCTGTTGCCCTGCAATCACAAAGACCACTAATGATTAGTTTTAAGGACCCAGACTTGCTTGGATCCTTTGGCCTTATCAAGTTTGTTAACATTTACAGCGGATTGAGCATCAGAGTTTATGTTAACATTTTTCTTATCAGAATTTACACTATCAGACTTTGAATCAGAATTTACACTAGAAGGAACAATGGAAACTTTCTTTAAAGAAGGTTTTATTTGATAATTATCATAGTACAAACTATGATATTCCTTACAAGTATAAATGGAATGCCATAAACTACCACAATGAAAACAAGGATTTTGTGGCTTATATCTAACAGACTGACTCTTAACTCCTGACTTTGAAGGTAAGGAGTTTATGTTCTTATTCTTCCTGCAAAAAGAAGCCAGATGGTTAGAACTTCCACAGTTATGACACGTTTTCCTAGGAGCTTTAGGAACAGGTTTATAATCATTGCTTTTATTCACACCTTCCTTTCCATTCCTATTTTTCCTAGGTGATTTTACCTTGTTTGTATTCTTAACATCTTTCAGCTTATGCTTAAGCTGCTTCTTTGTCATTAAGCCTATGTTTACTTCAGTTGTCTTTTCCTATTTTAGTTTGTCAGAAGTTAATCCCTTTTTAACTTCTGATTTCTCATTATCAGACTTTACAGCTACAAACTTAACAGGTTTTAACTTTGGCTTTTGCTTAACAACAACAGGCTTAATTTCTACAGTTCCTTTATCATTCTTATCCTCTCCATAACCTAAGCCCTCTTTCCAGTTTTCACTACTTAACAAATTCTGAGTTGTTCTGCCAGAGTTAGTCCAAGTCCTGATAACCTCTTTTTCCTTTTCTAACTTAGTTTTTAGAGATTCATTCATTTTTATTACTTCATCCCTAACATAAAAAGCATCATCTCTATCTTTCTGAGTTTGATGGAACATAACTAACTCCTTTTCTAAGAAATCATTTCTTTTCTTAAAAGCAAGATTTTCAGAAGCTAATCTTTCACATGTTAGAGTTTGGTCTCTATAACTAACAAACATGGTTTTAAGATATTTTCTCAACTCATTAATATCATCAGTATGAAAGACATAAGTGGTTTGAGGTACCTTTGATTCAGCAGCTTCAGAACTGCTTTCAGCACTTACCTTATCAGCATTTGCCATCAAGGCATAATTCTCCTCACTTTCAGAATCTGAGGTGTCTGTCCAGCTTTTCTTCTTTGTGACAAGAGCCTTGCCTTTGTCACTCTTCACTTTCTTGCAATCAGGAGATATGTGGCCTTTCTTACCACAGTTGTAATATTTGACATTTGTATATAATCTCCTCTGTCAGACTTTCCTCCTCTGCTCTCAGATCTTCTGAAATTCTTCTTATCAGAACTTGTGCCTTTCCTGGAAAACTTCTTTCCCTTCATGAACTTCCTGTATGCAATCTTTGTGATCCCTTTCACCATAAGAGCACACAGCTTCATTATTTCTTCATCAGCATCCGTCTCAGGCAAGCTTTCAGATTCCGAGTCATCATCACTTTCAGAACTTGATGACTCAGTATCAGACTTTGTGAAAAGAGCTTTACCCTTATCTTTCCTTGAGGTACCTGCCTTGGGGGATTCTTCTTCAGCCTCAAGAGCAACTGTCCTTGACTTTCCTCCTTTCCTCTTGCTTCTTTGTTCCATCTCAAGTTCATGAGTCTTGAGAATTCCATAAATTTCATCAAGAGTTGTTTTATCAAGATTGTAGTTGTCTCTTATTGTTATAGCCTTCAAATCCCAGCATTCAGGAAGAGCTAACAGGAATTTAAGGTTTGAATCTTCAAGATCATACTCCGTATTAACCAGTGACAGATCATTCAAGAGTTTGACAAAGCTATCATATAAATCAGTCAATGACTCATTAGCCTTTGAGTCAAAGTATTCATACTCTTGAGTGAGTATTGTCTTCCTGTTCTTCTTAATCGTATCAGTTCCCTGACACCTTGTTTCCAGGGCATCCCATATCTCCTTTGCAGTCTTGCAGTTTATTACCCTATTTGACACTACATTATCAATGGCACTATGCAACTGTCGTACCTTAGCATCCTTAGCAATTGATGCGATATCTTCAGCAGTATAATCACTCTTCTCCTTTGGTACCGTCTTTGCTGCTTCACCTGCAACTGCAACCGCGAGCTTGGTTGGTTTGTGAGGCCCTTCCTTGATTCTATCAAGATATTCTGGATCTGTTGCTTCCAGAAACATGGTCATCCTCACCTTCCATATGGGATATTTAGATGGTCTCAATATGGGAACTCTGATGGTCTCATATCGACTTTGAATTTGTGTATTTGGAGGTTCTTCAGTTTTGGTGGGCTTAGTTGGAGTTTTTGTTTCAGACATGATTGTGTTTGGGTCTTAAACTGTTTGTACGCTAACAGATTGGCTCTGATACCACTTGTTAGGTCACACACACACTGTAGAGGGGTGAATACAGTGTAAAGTACAATCATGAACATTTGAGGTATGCATTTTTAGGTGATGCATCTACTTTGCTTGTTATTATTGCATCTGACCTTTCAGGAAGTGATGAGGAAAAGCTCTTAAGAATTCTGAGAGAGTTCAAGTCGCTAATTGGATGGACTATAGCAGATTTTAAAGGAATCAGCCCTTCTTATTGCATGCATAAAATTATGCTAGAGGAAGGAAGTAAGCCGACTATTGAGCAATAGAGGAGGTTAAATCCTATCATGAAGGAGGTTGTGAAGAAGGAAATTCTCAAGTGGCTAGATGCAGGGATCATCTATCCTATTTCTGACAGTTCTTGGGTGAGCCCAGTTCAGTGTGTGCCGAAGAAAGGAGGCATCACCATGGTTGCTAATGAAAAGAATGAGCTCATTCCTACTCGAACAATCACGGGGTGGAGAGTTTGCATGGCTTACATGATGCTGAACAAGGCCACGAGGAAAGATCACTTCCCTCTTCCTTTTATTGATTAGATTCTTGACAGGTTGGTTGGGCATGAATACTACTATCTTCTGGATGGCTATTCGGGCTATAATTAGATTTGCATTGCTCCAGAAGATCAGAAAAAGACTACCTTCACTTGTTCGTTTGGTACTTTTGCCTTCAAAAGAGTTTCTTTTGGGTTATGTGGTGCACCTGTGATATTTCAGAGATGCATGATGGTCATCTTCTCTGACATGATTGGTCATAATGTGAAGGTGTTCATGGATGATTTTTCTGTGTTCGGGGATTCATTCGACGAGTGCTTGCAAAATTTTGGCGCAGTTCTTAAAAGGTGTGTTGAGACCAATCTAGTTCTCAACTGGGAGAAATGGTGCAACATGGCATCATTCTTGGGCACAAGGTCTCTAGTAAAGGTCTTCAGGTGGACAGAGCCAAGGTGGGGGTCATTGAAAACCTTCCTCCATAATTTCTATGAAGGGAATCCGCAGTTTTCTTGGTCATGCGGGTTTCTATCGGCGGTTCATCAAGGATTTCTATAAAATCTTTAAACCATTGTGCAATCTATTAGAGAAAGATGTTCCTTTCAAGTTCGATGATGAGTGTCTAGCTACTTTTGAGAGCTTAAAGAAAAGTTTAATCACGGCACATGTCATAACTGCACCTGATTGGAATTATCCTTTTGAAATGATGTGTGATGCAAGTGACTATGCAGTTAGAGCAGTTCTTGGGTAAAGGAAGAACAATATATTTCATGTGGTCTATTATGCTAGTAAGACCCTCAATGGTGCTCAACTGAACTATACTACTACTGAGAAGGAACTCTTAGCCGTTGTCTACGGTTTTGAGAAGTTTCGATCTTATTTGCTTGGGACGAAGGTGACAGTTTTCACTGATCACGCTGCGATTCGCTATCTCGTCTCGAAGAAGGACTCGAAGCCTAGATTGATTCGATGGGTTATTTTACTACAAGAGTTTGAACTGGAGATCAAGGATAGAAAAGGTACTGAGAATCAAGTTGTTGATCAACTCTCTCATTTAGAAGATCCAGGTACAGCTTCAAATGACAAAGACATTGATAAATGAGTCTTTTCCCGATAAGCAGTTGTTTGGGGTGCAAGAAGAAGAACCGTGGTTCGGAGACATTGTGAACTATCTTGTGAGCAACATTATGCCCCCAGACTTAACTTATGCTCAAAGGAAGAAGTTTCTTCACGAGATAAAGTGGTACATGTGGGACGAGCCGTTCTTATTTTGACAAGGAGTGGATCAAATCATCAGGAGATGTATTTTGTACAGCGAGACGAAGGGTATCTTGCGAGACTGCCATTCAACTTTTTATGGAGGCCACTATGGTGGAGAAAAGACAACAGCTCGTATCCTTCAAGAAGGATTTTTCTGACCTGCATTATTTAAGGATGTGTATCAGTTCATTTTAAAGTGTGATTGTTGCCAGCGTGTTGGTAATATGTCGAAGAGGGACGAGATGACTCTTAATGTGCTTCTCGAGGTTGAGGTCTTCGATGTTTGGAGAATTGACTTCATGGCTCCATTTATCTCATCGTACAATAATCAGTATATCTTGTTGGCAGTAGATTATGTCTCAAAATGGGTGAAATTCAAGGCTTTGCCAACGAATGATGCGAAGGTAGTGCTTAACTTTCTTCATAAAAAGATTTTCACAAGATTTGGGACTCCAAGTCATAATCAGTGACGAGGGATCGCATTTCTGCAATCGCAAGTTAACTTCTATGATGCAGAGATATAATATGAATCATCGCATTGCTACAGCCTACCATCCTCATACTAATGGTCAAGTTGAGGTGTCTAACAGAGAGATCAAGCATATTCTGTAGAAAGTTGTATGTCCATAGAGTAAGGATTGGTCTTTGGAGATGGATGAAGCTGTTTGAACATATCAAACAACATTCAAGATTTTGCTAGGCATGTCACCATTTCAATTGGTTTATCATAAGGGATGTCATTTTCCAGTGGAGCTAGAGCACAAGGCATATTAGGCTTTGAAGAAATTGAATCTTAATATGGATGCAGCTGGTAAGAAAAAGATGCTTCAATTGAATGAACTTGATGAGTTTCGACTTCAAGTGTATGAGAACAACAAAATGTATAAGGAGAAAGTCAAGAGGTGGCACGATAGGGGTCTAGTGCTCAAAATATTTGTGTCGGGGCAACAAGTTCTTTTGTTCAACTCTCGTCTCCGTCTTTTTCTTGGAAAATTGAAGTCGAGATGGTCAGGGTCGTTTGTTGTCAAAACTGTGTTTCCACATAGAGCGATGGAAATTTTTGAGAATGATCCAGGCCAGGAATTTAAGGTGAATGGACAACGTTTGAATCATTACTATGGAGATACGGCAAACCGTGAGGTGGTTAGTGCCGTTTTATTGTCCACTTGATCTTGGAATTCTACGTCAAGCTAGCGACGTAAACCAAGCGCTTCTTGGGAGGCAGCCGAAGCTTGTTGTATATTAGTGGTAGAAAAGAAGATAGAAGGAAGAAAAACCAGAAGAAAACATAAAAAAACAGAAAATCAGAAAAAGCAGGGGACTTTTTCCAGGAGCACGGCGCGCTCACGCTGGGAAGCGGGGTGGCCGCGCTGAAACAACATGAGCACGGCGCGCCCGCGCCGAGATAACAAAAACACGGCGCACCCGCGCTCCCATCTGGCGGCCGCGCTGAGCCCCAGAGAAAAAAAATAATATAAAAAATCCAAAATTTCAAAACAAAAACAAGACCCCAGCCGAATTTTACTCCTTCCACTATCATAATTCCTACTCCTAATCAATTCTAAACTCTACCCATTAGCCCCACTAACCCCACAATCATATCCCATAACCCTAGTCTAATTCTAACTCTCTATATTTACATACACCTATATACATCCATCTTCACTTTACTTTTCTTCTCTCAAACCCTAAATCTCTCTACATACCTTTCTTATCTCACTTAATCAATTCCAATGACACCAAAGAGAGCTTGTACTCAAGTAAGCAGCAGCACTAATCCCGTCTCTACCGATACTTCGAGTGTTGGGGGGACAAGGCCACGATTTGTTACTCCGGAGGCTGAAGCAGAGTACACAAGGTTGTTGACTAAGCAGATAGCGAAAGAGAGGGGTTTTCTACCTTCGAGTAAGGATGGTAATTTTCTCGAGATGATCTTGGAGATGGGATGGGTTTTGTTTGGTGAGGCACTCGCGGTTGTTCCTATGAGTATCGTTCGCGAGTTCTATGCGAACTCAAAAGCTGATAAGAATGGGTATTCGGTGGTGCGTGGGTTGACAGTGGATTACAGCCCGGAGGCTTTTTACAGGATTATCAACCAACCTGAGAGACAGCCTACTCAGGATGTGTAGGTTAATAAGACGGGAGAGGACTTTGATTTGGATTTGATTGTGTCTACTCTGTGTATCCCGAATACACCTTGGAAGTTCAAGAGGGGATCGAACGAGTATCTCAATTTCCCTGCCTCATGCATGAACAGGTTTGCTCGTGCTTGGAATGCTTTTATTTGTGTGAATATCATGTCTTCTTCTCATGTGCATGATGTGACTGTGGCTTGTGTGAAGTTGTTATGGGAGATTTTGCAGGGAGATTATGTGGATCTCGGTTTTGTTATTCATCAGGGTATTTTACGATTTTTGGGTGGAGGCACTGCGGGGTCTATGCCCTATGCCTCGATTGTGACCAAGATTTGTGTTGCGGTGGGTGTTCATTGGCTCGCACACGAGCAGCTTCAGTTACCGAGCGCCCCCATCGACAATTCTACGATCTTAAGCATGCGGGAGTGGTTTGGTGGGAAGGCTGTGACGATTTCCAAACCCGGGTCAGAAGTTTGGGGTTCACAACACACATACACACACTCAATATATATACCTGCTTATGAAAGTAATATATGTAAAGACCCTACATACCATAACCATGGATCGCAACAGGTTAAAGTATGAAAATAATCCATAACCTTAACTTTTATTACATCATACCAAATCCCAACTAGTTCGCTTATAACTGATAATGATATCATTCTTATAATCTTACATAACTCATCAACATTATAAAGCTCCTGCTAAATCGGTCCATCTTATCTTGGAATCCTAGCTCGCACACTGGTCTGGGAATCCTCGGTATCAACCATTTCCTTTTCAACTGTAAAATAACATAACATATTTGCAAGAGTGAGCTAACTAGCTCAGCAAGTCATAATAGCAATAACTGAGGTGCAACAATGATCACTTGAAATGATTTATAAGAATCTAGTTTTTAGATAAACAATGAATAGAATTGGATATTCTTTTCATTTTTAAAAACCAAGGTTAGGCTGCTGATCAGTCACGCACTAACCCCGAGCAAGGCTCCCGGCTTTGCTCTATATACTGGATCTAAGGCACGCATTGGCCTATTATGACCACGAATCTGTTCTGACCACGAATCTGGTCCATATTTATAAAACCATCCAATTCTAAAATAATTCAATATGATACCCATTGCAATTTAATAAAACAGAATCATAATCAACATTGATAAATCATTTATCTCAGAACATAAAACATTTCAAAGGTATCACCAGGGTATATCAAGGTGTAAATATGCAGAACGGATCTAAGCCTGATGAAAAGTCAAGTATCGGAAGAACAATGGTTCAATGATAATAGAGGGTATTGACCTTTGATGTGTTAGGGTATTCCAGTGTGTATAAGTTTTTGCGTACTCAAGAAATTCTGTTGAAATACTTGGTTTACGGTGTGTATGTATTTGTGGAGTAGTATCGTATATGTCTGGCTCGTATCTGAGAATTCAACAATCAATGGTTTATGAAGAATAAGGCTTATGGCTCAAGATCAATAAAAATCAGGGGTTAAGGTTGAATAGTTTAAAACGCTTGCAATATAAAACAAGATTTATTTTGAATAATAGCAACATGTTATGAGAAAGCTCAGAAATATTTGCAATATATCTCGAAAAAAGGTTCAGAAAGACTTGCCTTATCATAAAAAATTTCCAACTTCACTTGTACTCATCTAACAGTTCTACTCATAAATCACTTTCCTTTTTTTTTCTATGCCTTGCTTTTATTCGTCAATCACTTGCATTCTCTTTATATGCTTCAATTCTATCTACGGATCATTGACTCTCTTTTTCTATGCCTCCCTTACTCTGCTAGGCATCATAATCATCTATCAATACTCAATCTCATACTATTCTAATCGTCATATAGCCGTCATAGGCTTTTATCTACCCTTCGTTTTACCCAAATCCGATTTACGAATTGAAAGTTACAGCAAAAATCGTCAAACAATAACCACATAGGTACATAACACATCAATTAGATAGCACGTACCACATAGCATGCAAGATATTCGGTGGCCGGCCGCCATTATTGGCGGCTACCAAGCTTTCCAGCCACCTTCAGAACAGCCCAGAATCCAGCCAAAATAACAATGATGCATGTTTACATCTCCAGAAGCTGAATTATGCAATCAAAATCACCAGGAAAGCAACGAATCGGCCGGGAATTCTGGTATTGTAATAGGGTTTTCTCTGGTTTTCAGGGATTTTCACTATCTGATTATGATTTTACGCGTGAAAATAAAATAAGAAAGGGCTATTTATATTTACGGAATATTAGTACGTTCTGGATCTTATTGGATCGATAAATACGTTCATTTTGGATAAACATTATCCTTTTTGGATAAATACTATCTTGTTTTGGATAAACACTATCCTGTTTTGAGTAAGCACTATCCTGTTTTGGATAATTATCAAAACCGGGCTTTTATAAAACAATTTGTACGAAGATAATGTTATCGAAAAGGCTAGCGTATCGAAAATATTGCGTCGGGTCGCGCACGGGTCAAACCGTAATCTGGATCGAAAAAGTCAAAACATGGAAAATGTCCGGAATTACCAGATTAGGTTGAGAAGGAGTTTTCGGAAGAGTTTCGGGTTATAAAAACGTAAAAACAGTTGAGGTTGGATGAATCCCGGCTTTATAAAATAATTTTGTAATTATTCAGAAAATAATTAATAAATTCATAAATCAATATAAAATCATATAACACTCCAAAAATTACCAGAAAAATACCTTAATTATCTATATTTTATTCTGGACATAATAAAATTACATTCTTATACTTAACCACATATAGACATCCACATAATCACACCAATCATCAAATAATTCACCAAAAATCATATAAAAATTATTTATTGATAAGATAATTACACGTCATGTCCCGGATATTACATCATCCCCCCTTAAAAGGATTGTCCTCGGAATCGCACTAAGGATCATGTAATGATATATTCTAGTATCTCACTTCCATTTTTCTCAGGTTGATCTCTCAACCTTACCGCTTTTCATAAACTTCTACTCGCAGTATTACTCATTACTCAACAGCCTCTCGCTGACATCATATTCTATTAGTTGCTCCTATAACTCAACTCAAGTCTCCATTTTATATATAATAGAGCTTAATTACTGTTGTGCATATGTTGTGTACTTGATGATTTCATAAACAAAACATCTAAGTAGATTTTACTTAGTGAAATTATGTAGCACTTGACGGATAAGAATTGTATTCCCGACGGATAACTCATTATAGTCCCGA
Organism: Apium graveolens; assembly: GCF_009905375.1. Classification (NCBI taxonomy): domain Eukaryota; kingdom Viridiplantae; phylum Streptophyta; class Magnoliopsida; order Apiales; family Apiaceae; genus Apium; species Apium graveolens. The sequence goes on from NC_133651.1 coordinate 21,353,849, forward strand.
CGGATGATTAACTTATTATCCATCGAGTGAGTAGCTTATGTAATAATAAGTTTGTAGCACAGTTATGTATGCACCTTTGTATAGAATCTGTAGTAGCATATAAGTCATGTTGACTTTAACTAGATATGCAGAATAGGTTGATTAATTGTACATAAATGATGTCTTGTAATTCTGCATAAGTGATATAGAGTCAAGTGCCAAAATAGCTACCGACGGATGATTAACAAAGCCATCGACGGATGATCAAATGACTATCAACGGATGTTTAATATAGCAGTCGACGGATGATCAATTAAATCATCAATGGATGTTCTGAAAGTCGACGGATGATCATATGAAGAATTCAAACAGCAGTTGAACAGTGAAAGCTGACACACAGCCGTCGAGATGTATACAAACACACTGTGGATGCCCATTAACTGGGTAATAGAGGACGAAAAGCAGCAAAGCTTAGGACTGTTAGATTTTATATTTGTTCAGTCTTTTTGACTTTGTAATCTTGGTATTATATAAACCAAGAGAGTAGCAAATAGAAAAACAACTGAGATAGCTGAGAAACACAAAACAGAGAAATCTTTGTAAGCAGAATCATTAGCATTTCCTGTATTTTCAGTAGTTCCATTTGTAAGCAGCTGTGAGCATTTCCGCACACAGAGTCCTCTCGATATATTATATATATCTCTGGTGGAATTGTTTAAATCCACCAGAAAGTTTTTAAAGACTCTTGTTTTTAATTACATATGTTTTGATTCAATTAAGTTTACATTCCGCATTGTGCTAATCAAAACAAATATATCTATAATCGAGTTGAACATTTTTATTTCAAGAAAAAGGTTCAAGAATTCCATTCAACCCCCCTTCTGTAATTCTTGCTATATTGTTAAGGGACTAACAATTGGTATCAGAGCAAGCTCTTAATCTATAAAGAGTTCAAAGATCAAAACAATTCAGCAAGATGAACAAGAAAGATGTTGGAGTCAAGATTCCTTTTCTTGATAAAGATAATTACCATCACTGGAAGGTAAAGATGCATCTTCATATGCTTTCTCAAGATGAGGCCTATGTGGACTGCATAGAAAGAGGCCCTCATGTTCCAATGAGAGCTGTAACAGGAAACGAGCCATCTGTTCCAAAGCCAAGGCACGAATGGTCTGACCCTGATATTGAACAAGTCAGGAAGGATAAAAAGGCCATGAACATTCTGTTCAATGGAGTTGATGCAGACATGTTTCATAATATTATCAACTGCAAAACTGCCAAGGAAGTTTGGGACACAATACAGATAATTTGTGATGGCACTGAGCAAGTAAGAGAAAATAAAATGCAGCTCCTGATTCAGCAATATGAGCATTTTCACAATGAAGAAAGTGAGTCACTCACTGACATTTTTAGTAGATTCCAAAAACTACTAAATGCTCTTAAGTTGCATGGAAGAGTCTATCAGACTAAAGACTCCAATCTGAAATTTCTCAGATCTCTTCCAAAGGAATGGAAACCAATGACAGTCTCATTGAGAAACTCACAAGATTATAAGGAGTTTACTTTGGAGAGACTGTATGGCATTCTGAAGACCTATGAGCTTGAGATAGAGCAAGATGAAAGAATGGAGAGAGGAAAGAATAGAGGAGGATCCATTGCACTAGTTGCTGATCTGGAAAAGGAGAAGGAAGTGAAGATGGAAGCTGTAGAATCAACTTCAAAGGTCTGTGAGAATAAGGGTAAGGGGCTAGCTGCAGAAAGTGAAGATTCATTGAGCCAAGATGACATGGAGGACATTGATGAGCATCTAGCATTTCTTTCAAGAAGATTTGCCAAGCTCAAGTTCAAGAAGAACTTTGGAGCATCCAAGCCAAATAGAAACATGGTGGATAAGTCAAAATTCAAATGTTTCAAATGTGACTTGGCAGGGAATTTTGCAAATGAGTGTAGAAAGTCGGATTCCAGTAAGAAAAGGTTTGAGTCTGTGGATTATAAGCAAAAATACTTTGATCTACTCAAACAAAAGGAAAGGGCTTTTATTACACAAGAGAATGATTGGGTAGCTGATGGTTTGGATGAAGATGAAGATGTCAGCTATGTCAATCTAGCCCTAATGGCCAAGTCTGATGAAACAGAGACAAGTTCCTCAAGCAATCAGGTAATCACTACAAACCTTGCACATTTATCTAAAGCTGAGTGTAATGATGCCATAAATGATATGTCTACAGAATTGTATCATTTTCGTGTTACACTTAAGTCTCTCACTAAAGAAAATGCTAAAATCAAAGAAAACAACTTGTTTTTAAGTGAGAGGAATAATGTGCTTGAGTCTCAGTTTGTTGAGTTTGAGAAACTAAAAATTGAGTGTAAGATTGCCAAGGAGGAATTAACTGAGTCCTTGAAAAAGGAAGAAATTTTGAAGAAGCAGCTCGAGCGTGAACAAGAGATGATTAAAGCATGGAAAACATCCAGGGATGTTCATGCTCAAATCACCAAAGTTCAAGGAATTGAGTCTTTTTGTGATGAAGCCTGGAAAAAGAATAAAGAGAAACTAGAACCTATTTTGGTAGATGGGTTGCTGACAGATGTAGACTCGACAGATGATGAGGACTATCCGTCGGATAACAAAAAGTGTTATCCGTCGAATGATAAAAATCCTCATCCGTCGGCTGTAAGCAAACCCATTAGCAAAGCCAAATTAATCAAGTTAAATGATAAGTATGGGTATGTTTCCAAGAACTTTGTTTCAGGAGAGTCAAGTCAAGCTAAGAAAGGGAAAAAGGCTAACGTTGGTCACATGACTGTCAAACAGTTAAGTGACAGACTTGAGAAAATAGAGGTAAAAACAGATACTAAAAGGAAAAAAAATAGGAATGGTAAAGTAGGGATTAACAAACACAATAATTACACACCTGATAAATATGCTCCTAGAAAAATCTGTGTCAAGTGTGGTAGTGTAAATCATTTGTCTGTTAATTGCAAATCTGCCATGCCTACTCCCATGTCTGTTCAGCCTCAATTTTTTAACATAAATGCCATGCCTCCCATGCCTGTTAATGTTATGCCTACACAGAATATGAATGCACAGTTTGCTAATATGCCATTTGCACCTAATCCATATTATGCTGCATAAAGTATGCCTCAAATGCCATTTAGCATGCCTTACTGGAATAACATGTTTACACCAAGCATGCCATTTCCTGTTAGCCATAACATGCATGATAATTCTGTTGCATTTAATGGTTTCAAAGGTACAACCCAATTGACTAAGGAAGAATCTGAAATTCCTAAGTCAAATGAGATAAGACCTAAGAAACAGAAGAAGAAAGCTAACAAGGCAGGACCCAAGGAAACTTGGGTACCAAAATCAACTTGATTTGATTTTGATGTGTGCAGGAAAACAGAAGGAATCTTTGGTACTTGGATAGTGGTTGTTCAAGACACATGACTGGTGATTCTACCCTGCTCACAGAGTTTAAGGAGAGAGCTGGCCCAAGTATCACTTTTAGAGATGACAGCAAAGGTTATACTGTGTGATATGGCTTGATTTCAAAGGATAATGCCATCATTGAAGAGGTTGCCTTAGTGGATGGTCTCAAACACAATCTGTTGAGTATCAGCCAGCTTTGTGATAAAGGCAACTCAGTAACCTTCAATAAAGAAGCCTGTGTTGTTACTAATAATCAAAACAACAAAGTGGTTCTCACTGGTGTGAGAAGAGGAAATGTGTACCTAGCTGACTTCAACTAAAGCAGAATCTGTAACTTGTCTTCTCAGTAAAGCAAGTCAAGATGAAAGTTGGCTATGGCACAAGAAGCTATCCCATTTAAACTTCAAGACCATGAATGAGCTGGTAAAGAAAGAACTAGTAAGAGGCATTCCTCTAGTGGAGTTTACAAAGGATGGACTGTGTGATGCCTGCCAAAAAGGGAAGCAGATCAAAGCATCATTCAGGAAGAAACTTGATTCAGCAATTGAAGAGCCTCTGTAACTGCTTCACATGGATTTGTTTGGACCAGTCAATGTATTGTCAATTTCAAAGAAAAGATTTTGCCTAGTAATTGTAGATGATTTCTCAAAGTTCTCTTGGACATATTTCCTAAAGTCTAAAGATGAGGCTAGTGAAATCATCATCAATCACAAAAGGCAAGTTAACAATCATCCTGATTTCAAAGTTAGAAGAATCAGGAGTGACAATGGAACTGAGTTCAAGAACTATGTCATGAGAGCATTTTGTGAGGAAAATGGAATCTTACTGAGTTCTCAGTAGCAAGGACTCCACAACAGAATGGAGTAGTGGAAAGGAAGAACAGATCACTTATTGAAGCTGCAAGGACAATGCTTGAAGAATCAAAATTACCAACATATTTCTGGGCTGAAGCTATAAACACTGCATGCTACACTCAGAACATCTCTCTGATTAATCAAGCAAGATGCATGACTCCTTATCAATTGTTCAAGAACAAGAAGCCAACTCTAAACTTTCTTCATGTCTTTGGCTGTAAATGCTATATTCTGAGAAATCAAACTGATCAAAATGGGAAGTTTGATGCTAAAGCAGATGAAGGAATTTTTGTTGGATATGCTGTTGGTAAAGCATATAGAGTCTACAATCTAAGAACCAACATTATTGTGGAATCTATACATATTGTGTTTGATGATAAAAAGATTGAAGGACTGAAAGATGGAGATTACCATGAGAGCCTCAAATTCGACAATGTTGAGATGGTCAGTGATGGAAGTGATGATGAGAGTGATTAAGAAACAGTGTCTAAGGATAATGCAGACAAATCTACCACCAATGAAGCACAAAACTCAACATCCTTCAAGTTGCAAAATGCTTCATCCGTCGGAAGGCCATCTGTGTTATCCGTCGGTAGACAACCTGCCTCATCCGTCGGTACTCAAAATTTACCATCCGTCGGGTTATCAAAAGGAGCAGGAAGTCAAGGCAGATCACCCATAGAAAGTACCCCTTTCTCAAATCAAAGATCCACAAACTCAGGGGGAGTTTCTAGCAATCAAAACTCAATCACACATCAAGACAACATTGAGGTCTCTTCATCTAGAGCTAATCTACCTCAACCAAGGAAATGGACAAAAGATCACCCCTTTGAACTGATTATTGGTGATGTTTCTTCTAGAGTTCAAACAAGAAGAGCAACTCAGGAAGAATATCTATACAACAGCTTTCTGTCAAAGGAAGAACCAAAGAAGGTAGAAGAAGCTTTGTTTGATCCTGATTGGATTTATCTATGCAGGAGGAGCTAAACTAATTTGAAAGGAATAAAGTATGGAAGCTGGTACCCAAGCCTAAAGGAAAGAATCCAATAGACACCAAATGGGTATTCAGAAACAAGATGGATGAAAATGGCATAGTAGTAAGGAACAAAGCCAGATTGGTTGCTAAAGGCTATTGCCAGCAAGAAGGAATAGATTTTGATGAAACATTTGCTCCTGTTGCAAGACTTGAAGCCATCAGAATCTTCTTAGCCTATGCAGCCCATGCCAATTTCAAGGTCTATCAAATGGATGTCAAAAGTGCCTTTCTGAATGGAGATTTGGAGGAAGAAGTGTATGTTAGTCAACCTCCTGGCTTTAAAGATCCAAATTTTCCAGAGTATGTTTATTATCTACTAAAAGCACTTTATGGACTGAAGCAAGCACCTAGAGCCTGGTATGACACTTTATCAAAGTTCCTTTTGGAAAATCACTTCACAAGAGGTACTGTAGATAAAACTTTATTTTTCAGAAATGTTAATGGCTCTAGCATACTTGTTCAAATTTATGTAGATGATATTATTTTTGGCTCTACAGATGAGAAACTTTGTAAAAAGTTTGCCAAACTGATGCAAAGTAAGTATGAAATGAGTATGATGGGAGAACTAACTTACTTTCTTGGTTTACAAGTTAAGCAAGTTAGTGATGGAATATTCATTAGTCAAACTAAATATATTTTTGATCTTTTAAAGAAGTTTGATCTAATGGATTGCACATCTGCAAAGACTCCCATGGCCACTGCAACTAAGCTTGAACTAAACACTACTGAAAAGTCTGTGGATATTTCAAGCTATAGAGGCATGGTTGGCACACTTCTATACTTAACAGCTAGTAGGCCAGATATAATGTTTGCTACATGTTTATGTGCTAGATTTCAGGCTGATCCTAGAGAGTCTCACTTGATAGCTATTAAGAGAATTTTCAGATATCTCAAGGGAACACCAAAACTTGGCATTTGGTATCCTAGAGACTCTGGTTTTGATCTAACTAGTTATTGAGATGCAGATTATGCAGGTTGCAGAATTGACAGAAAAAGCACAACAGGAACTTGTCAATTTCTAGGAAACAAGCTTGTCCTGGTTCAGTAAAAAGCAAAATTCAGTTTCTACTTCTACAGCTGAAGCTGAATATATTGCTGCTGGCAGTTGCTGTGCACAGATTTTATAGATGAAAAATCAATTGCTAGACTATGGTTTGCAAGTTGAGAGGATTCCTATTTTCTGTGATAACACAAGTGCAATTGCCATCACTGAAAATCCAGTACAACATTCAAGGACAAAACACATAGACATCAAGTACCATTTCATAAGGGAACATGTAATGAATGGTACTGTAGAGTTACATTTTGTTCCAAGTGAGAAGCAACTTGCAGATATCTTTACCAAACCACTGGATGAATCCACCTTTTCTAGGTTGGTAAGTGAGTTAGGTATGCTTAGTTACTCTTGAATTTATCTGAGTTATTTTTCAAGTTGAAATGTAGCCAGAAATTTAGCTGATTTTTAGTCATGGATGAAATTTTGGCTAAGTCAAAATTTGCATCTCGACGGATGACCATTATCCATCGAGTTGAGTCATCCGTCGATATACTATTTGCAAATAAAAATCAATTACTTTTCCGGAATCTTTTAAATCTCGATGGATAACAGTTTATTCTCATCCGTCGAATTGTCTAAATCTTAACCGTTAATTTCCCGAACATTATCCATCGAGTATACTTACAGCTTGTAAGCATTACACGACGGATAATGGGTGGAATTTTTACAGTTAATTTTTAAACGGCTATTTTAGGCAATTTCTATTGGGTAATTTATTTTTCTTTATTATTTTCATCCATTGTTTTTGAGATAGTATAAAAGCTTATTTCATTTCAATTATTTTCTTTTATCATTCTCAAATTCAACTGCTTTTATTTCATTCTCTCTCAAGCAAATATTCTCTTTCTCTTCAAGCTTTCATTCTCTAACAATGGCACCTGTAGTAAAGATTATGTCTCAGACTGGGTTCATTTACGAGAAGAACAACTTCACTGCTTTGTCAATAAAGGTATTCAGCAATCAGAAGACTATCACAAGATGATGGACTTTGTGAAGAACTGCAATTTAAGTTATGCCATGCTTGAATCACCCACAATTTTCTGTGAAGTTGTTGAAGAGATGTGGACCTCTGTAATCTACAACTCTACTGACAAAACCATCACTCTAACTATCAAAGGTAATGAGTTCTGTATCAATAGTGATGTGATAAAAGCATGTTTCAAAATTCCTGATGATAATGTAACTTCACCACACACTGACACTGATATTATCAATATGCTTAATTCCATGCATTATGCACTTCCTACTACTAAGCTAAGTGATATTAGAAGATTAGGTCTTAGGAAGGAATGGAGTTTCATGTGTGATGTTGTGACTAAAGTTTTCTCTGGAAAAATCAGTAATTTTGGTTCTGTGAACATTTCCATGCTTAACATGCTATACATGCTAGTTACAGATAAATTTTACAATTTCAGTGACCTTGTCTTGTATGAATTAGGTTTTAAACTAGGTGAGTTAGCCAAAAGGGGAAAGAATGTATATTATGCTAGATTTTTTATGTTATTGGCTAACCATCTTTGTCAAGAGATTGTACTTGAGAACCCGAACAACAAATTAGCTTGTTGGGTTCAAGAGAGAAGAATCATTGCAGATTTGAACAGAGCCAACCATCATAGGGATGTGCCAATGTTCTACTTCCCTGTAATGCAGACACCTCAGGTAAGTTCATCCATACCCTCAACTATTCCAATCTCCTCAATTTCTTTGAGTTCAGGAGTAGTTATGGCAACTGTGACAATGACCAAACAGTTGCCTACCAAAGCTGCCAAAACAACTGTAATTTCCAAATCCAAGTCAAAGAAAACCCCCTCTGGTATCTCTCAAAAGGTACCAGTTAAAAAATCTACCAAAGCCAAAGAGGGGAGTGTGAAGGAAGGTCAGTTAGGTGAGGGAAGGGGTGAACATCAAAGAAACCCCAAGGATAAGGTTGGAGAGTTGAGTGAATCCCAGCCTAGCCACACTGTAGTTTCCCAACAAACTGCAGTGCTTAAAAAGGACAAAAGCACACTTCTAGCTGCATCCTCCCAAAAGGATGTGGCTATTGAACAAAGCTCTCATCCAAGAGCACAGGCCAAAAGGGTTAGGGAAACAAGCTCACCCCAAACTTACACAAGAAAGAAGAAATCCAAAATAACCGGGGATGCACAGGGCACACACACAGTGCAAACTGGTGCTAAAGACACAGTCCCTGCACTTTCTCAAATTCAGATTGATGTGGCTCCAATAAATGTGGAGTCACAGCCAAAATCTCTTATAATAGAAGCCTCTGAAACACCATACTCACCAATAAACTCTCTGGAAGTGGATATGATAAACACTTCAATTCCTGATTCCCCTTCTTTAACTCTGTTGGGGAAGCCAAAATCTAGTACAAGTGAGCATCATCTTTTAGATGATTTGTTGGCTCACTTGCCAATTCTTTCAGATATTATTGTGACATCTGTACCTCAAATAACTTCAATCAACACATAGTCAACAATAGTTTCTCTTCCCACCTCATTCATTTCTAATCTCTCGATGGATATTGCTCATCCGTCGAGTAGTGATTGTATCCCGATGGATAAGCTTAACAGCAGTTATCCGTCGGATAGCTTTACCACTCACCCGATGGATATCACTTATCTATCGAGTGTCTCTGCACAACTTCAAACTTCAATTATTTCTAGTGCAGAAGATTTAGTGGTAATACAGTCACTCTTAGGACTGAGAGAGGAGAGTGCATTGAGTGAGAGGCTGGGTTGCTCCCAGGCAAAAGGAGAGGAAAAGAGTGAATCTCAGCAATCCATTTATTCAGGATTGACAAAAGTGAGTGAGAGGAGTCCCACCTTAGTAGGTGAAGGTGAGGGTGTGAGGGTGGGGAGCCAGGGTGAGACCCTGATGCAACAAAAGAAAGATTATGAGAGAAAGGCAGGTACAGGAGAAATAAGGGTAGATCCAGCCATTGCTAGTGAGTCAATGATTGTGGATGATGCTGAAAAGGGAAGACAATTTCAGCAACATTACAAAGCTGAAATTGATAACATTTCCTTGGATGCTGACACTTTTACTCATCTTGTGTCAGCCTATCAATTGTTGGCTCAGGGCAATGTGGAGGCAGAACAGACTTTGAATTTAGTACAGACCTCAGAATCTCTTCAAAGAGATAAAGCTGCTGTCAATAGGATGCCTTCTCAAGCTGGTGAGCCATCTGAAGAATTTGGAGTAAATTCTAATGATGATGACTTTGTTTCTTTGGATGGAAGCATGAACTTAGGGGGAGATGAAGGCCCAAGTTCTGTTTTAAATTTACCTGGATGGGCATGGACAAAGGAATTTACACCAGGACAATTTGATGTGTCTTTGGTCAAGCAAGTGATGGCTATTCAAAAGGCCCTTCAGGAAACTTCAGATGCTGGTACCAAGGCTATTCTTCAAGCTCACCTAGACTCTCTACATCTCATGAAGATCCAGCACTTAAGACAGAATATGAGTGTGGATGAACTAAAAAGAGATATAGCTGACTTGAAGACATACAATTCTGAGAAGCTGGATTCAGTAATGCCATATGGTACCATGCAAGATCTATTACTAAGATTGAGGAGAGAATCAGATTCTGAAAAGAAGCTAGCCAAGCTGGAAAACAGAGTTCAAGTTATTGAGAATTCAGTGGCTATCCTTCTTCAAAATCAACAGACTCAGACAAATCTTCTCATGCAACTGGCTAAAGCACAAGGCCTAACTCCTCAACTTGATGATAACAAAAAGGGGGAGAGAGAATCAAGTAAGGGGGAGAAAGGACCAACTAGGGGGGAGAAACTTCAAGTACAAATCAGCAAAGTAATTGTACCTTCAATTACAGTCTCCAAGCCAACAGTTGCAGATGGTATAGATCTAATTAAAGCAGCAGCAGCAAATTTGAAAGTTGCTGAAAAAGGAAAGTTGAGTTTGATCAACTGGAATAAGATTGATGAGGAGATACATAAAAAGTTTGAACTAGTCAAGGAGCCAGTTCAGTTAGCCATCCATCACTCTCATGTCAAGCCAATCAGTGTGAATGAGATGAGCATGAACTATCTGGAAAAAGGACAATCTTCCTGCATCAAGTCTACAAAGGCTGAAACAATTCTTAAACCAAGGGCAAATTATCCAAAATCATCTTGGAAGAACCCTATGGACACTGTGTATGAGACACCCAAGCCTGATGAAGAGAAGCTTCTGTCAAGATCTATTATCTTCTATAAAGATCCAGCTGATTCAGCTTCAAAAAGGAGAATTGCTAAGATATTCAGAAATGAAAAGGAAATTTGTGTGGTAGCTGGACATCCACAATTTGCTCAAGCAAAGAAAGAAGAAAAAGCTAGATTAAAGCAGGAAAAGAGGCAAGCTGCTCTAGATGCAAAGAAGTCTAAACAAAAGAAAGAACAGATTGCTATCTTGGCCAAGCTACAGGCTGTAAATTCTTCTCAACAAATTCCCTCTCAACCATCTGAAGCTGCTGAATCAAAGAAGAAAATTGAAGAACAGAAGAAATCCCCAAGGAAGAAAGAATTGGCTAGAAGAACAAAAAGGAAACTGGATATTGTTGACAAAGAATTGGAAGATCAATTTCCTAAGGAATCTACTCCAGCTACAACTCAAGCATCAAAGCCCTCTGTGGTATTTGAAGACATAAGGGTGGTGGATCCCTACAAGAACATACATGGTGAACCTATTGTGCCAAAGGATGAGCCAATAGAGTGGGATAAAATACCAATTCCTGACTTCAACTTACCAATCCTTAGCAAGCCAAAAAGGACAAAGTCAAGGGCAGTCAAGAAAGTGAAGCTGTCACCTCTCAAATCCAAGTCAGTAGTTAAAGCTCAACCCAAGGTCAACAGGGGAGACTACTTGTAATTGTGTGACATCAAATAATTTTCAGATCTAAATCTTTATCTGGATGAACTGGATGAAGTAAGGGCAATTGATGCATACAGAAACCTACCTGAAAGGTTGGTGTTCAAGTACAAAGGAGGAAGGGAGATTCAGTGGCCACTTCACAGGATTCTTCAAGAAAGCCAAGTTGTGCTGATTAAAGTCTATTCATCCTTCAAGAAAAACTTTGTGTAATAACCCCAAAAATTTTGGACTTTTTGTAACCCTTATGAATAGTGATTTTGCTGATTAAGGAAATTTTTCATGCCACACTATATAGGAGTACTGTTATAGAAATTCTAAGATCTTATTAGTACTTTATATGGGATATAAGTGTATGTAAAGATCGTCAGAATCCAAATTCGAACACTTTGATTTTTCCCGAAAATCCACCAGATACCGAAAGAATTGAGTATAAGGTAACATGATTAAAAGGATTTAAATTCAAGGATTTTAAGAGAGGATCATAAAAGGAATATAAAATATTGAGAAAGGTTTAGGGGAACCCAAGTAATAAGATCCCGGATATGATCCCTCGAACGATCACCGAGAACGAGAGTGAATCGAACCGTAAAACAAATAAGCGACCAAGGATCAAGCTTATATAAGTAACCAAAGGATTAACCAAATAATTAAGCACTAATCAAAGAGATTAGAGGAGGATGACATCATCAAACCATAAGGGAAGGACATGTGGCAAAGGAATGATGCGAGCAATGACATGTGTGAGTGATGTCATCACTTTATCAAGATATTTGTTCAAAAATCTCCTCCACCAAGCATTTATTTCTCATTTCCCAAGGAAAAACAAGCAAGCAAAAGCTCTCCCCCATTTCTTTCTTCTTCCATTCTTCCTTTTCAAGAAATGAAGAAATTGATTTTCAAAACTCAAGTTCTAGGCCATGGAAAATTACAAGGTTTGTTTCCTTGGATCCTATATTTCAAACTTAGTTATACCATGAGTTTAAGATCAAGATTCCATGGTTTTCTTAGCTAATCCACTCATCAAAGATGATGATGAATAGTATTGAATAGTAACTTACTTTGATTTTCTTGATTTTCATGAAAGCTTAAGGTTGATTAAGCATAGATCAAGGTTCCTAGAGGCTTGTTAGTGACTACCCACTCTCCAAGGAAGGTATAAATTCTTGAACCCTTAGTTTTAAGTGTGGTTTGTTTGGATGATAATGGTGCTTAGATGAATGGGTTTAGTTTGATGTTGATGGATGTTGGATTTTTGTTGAATCGGTGATGATTTGGTATAGTTTAAACTTTAGAAATCGTTAGGTTATAGCCGTCGTAATGCCCGATTTTCTATAAACTGTTTTGTGATTAACTGTTGGACCCGAACACCCACTTCTATAAACTAACCACTTTCATTCTTAGATAGGTTATGTTTCAAGCTTCGTTTTGATATGTGGTTCGTTTGAATCCGATGTACGGTTTAGGAGAAACGACAGTTTTAAGTAACGGCATTTCGCGACTGAACCATTACCCCTCGCCTTACTTTGAAACCTTGGTTAAGGCCCTTCAATGACTAATTGGAGTATGAAACATTTATGTAAAGTGGATTAGGCAGTTGGTAAGGTGCTCGCGAAAGAATCGCCTTAAAACTCTTAATGGTTAATTTATTAAAAATGGTGGAGCCGAGGGTACACGAGCGACTTAAGTGAATCATTAAGCGCTAAAGCGAACGTTAGGGTTCAATTGGTTAAAGTCTAGTTTCTTAAGCGACCGGGGTTTAATTCCGACTTATGTTGTTGTTCATAGGTTATTGGACCCACTCTAAGCTTAAGTCTATCCGGGAGCACTCATGCAAGTTTTCTACCCGTTATACTGTTGTGGTGATGTAAATATATGTATATGCATTATCTTGTGATAAGTGCATGATTGTTATTAGCAAATCTTGCGATATATTGGAGCATGTGATATGGTATATATGCATGTCTGTTTCGTAATCGATATCTAATTGTTGATTCAATTTCTTATAAGTTGCATAATACCTATGCTAGAGATAAGCAGTAGTTGCGTATACCCTTAGTATAGGGGACCCAAAGGTGAACATTTTTCTAAACCGGGAGTCGATGTTCCCGAGTATAATATATATATATATATATATATATATATTGATATAGTTTTTAAAACTATTAATCGAATAAGGTTTATTCAATAACTTTATTTTATTTAATGGATATTATTTTGAATATTTATTCGAGGACTTATGACTCCGCTTACTTTATTTAATGAATATTATTTTGAATATTCATTCGAGGACTTATGACTCACTTTATTTTATTTAATGAATAATATTTTGAATATTCATTCGAGGACTTATGACTCCGCTTATTTACTAAATAATATTCTTTATTTTATTAAAGAATAATGTTTCGATAATCAAACTTATTTTCGATTATTCAAATAAAGATCATACTTTCGTATAAGTATATCTTTGGTTATTTAATATCCATTTCAAGTATGAGTTTTAAAACTTTTATTTCAATTATTTTTATAAGGATTATCCTTATGGGAATATTATTTAAATAATAATATTCAGATATTTTCTAATATATTGGGACTGATTTATTTTATTAAATCAGCATTACTCCAAACATTCTTAAAAATGTTTTCGAGTCTTCAAAATGATTTTTAAAAGTTAGAGCGGATCCCAAAAACTCATTTTCAGATTTAAGATCTTCCTTTCGAAGGAGACTTGAATATTCGCTCAAAAATCTTAGGGATCCGGCTCTGTGGTGTATTTTATATTCGCAACGAGGTTGCTGTTTTGAGAAAACAATTTGATTACTTGCCCAATATTCGGGAAGTAAGTCCATCTAATTGAGTCGGCATAAGCGACAGGTCGGGGTACGGTCTATGAAGGTGTAAGAGGCTGGGTGACAGTCCATCCACGTGTGAGTGGCCGGGTAACGGTCTAGCGCGAGGTCCTAATGCGGCCAGGGTGATGACCGGCGAGGAATTCATCCATCTACAGTAGAAAAGGTTACTTATTGGTATCTTTGCCTGATCAACAAGATATCGGGTTTATGCCAAAATTCTATTCTTTCCAAATTCATTGGATATTGCAACTCTGTTCATACTTTACATGACAGAGGTTTTCAGGAAATATATGAGCGATATATATGGATATATATATATATATATCGGGACTTAATGAAGTATCTCGTAACTTCATTTCATTCGATAATATTTCAAAGATTGAATCTATTCAAGTCTTATCTTGTAGTCTCATCTGTGTGATGAACTTTTGAAACTAATGATACCTTGAACGGTGGTAGTTCAAGTAGTATCCGGAAAAGATATAAGTATATTGGAGTATCTTGTAACTTCATCTTTTGAACTTATATCTAGTAAATGATTATCTTATGCATGTCAAAGATTTTCAGAAAAACGTTGAGACAAGGTAAGATATATGAGATCACCTTGCAACGATATTTTTATACAGTTATAAACTGGAACTCTGTGTATATTATACATATCAGAGGATTTCAAAGATTATGAAAAGTATATATACTTATATACTAAATATTTTGCGACTTGGTCGCGTTAAGATATCAACTTGGTTCATTTCTTCTTGACCAAGACTTTCATGAGTACTATGAGAATGCTCATATATTGTTAATTATTATACATATTATTTCGGTGGGCTTGTTGCTCACCCTTGCTTTCTTCTTTCATCACACAACAACAGATAGAAAAGTTGAACAGGACCAAGCTTCCAATTCGAAAGCGGTTAGGAAACGTTCCACAGTTTTCTGGAAGTGTTGATGCCGCCGTAGCTGAGGTAGGAGCTACCAGTAGGCTAGGTTTTCAACTATTGATGAACCAGACTTATGTATAATATGAATTGTAATAATGGCAAGGAATATATAAATTATTCAGAAACCCTTTTAGGGTGTAACGGTTTATAATTGTGGAATAAAATGACTTGTGTTATTTTTGGTATTCATCTCTGAGACTATAATTTGTGGTGTATGTGTGTATATTGTGGGGTCACAGTACTCAGTAGTTGGTTGACTGTTAAGATTAAGTATTAATAAGGGAAATGGAACTCGTGACAACCCGAATCACCGACCCCGGATTTGGGGGTGTTACACTTTGGGTTCAATGTAACTGCAAGAAGACTAGTATTGAAGAAGATTGAAGAGTTGAGGAGTATTAGAGCTAAAGATGCACTCCCAAAGACTCTAATCATCCCATACACAGGGAGAAGAGTGCATCTAAGGCCCTACTGGCTGATGGAATTCATGGATGACAAGGGTGTAAGAAGATTCTTCACATTAGAAGACCAATTGAGTATCTCTAGCAATGAGACTCTCTTGGAAATACAAGAAAAGCTAGATCTCTCAGAATCTGATGAACTAGAATGCCACAGGCAGCTCCAGAATCAAATTGAAGAAAATAACAGAAAGCTTGGAAGAAGATCCAGACCTTCAAGGAACTAGAAAAATCTGCTCAGGCTAGAGGAGCATCTTGAATTGACTGTGAGCCAAACCTTGTTCATTTTAATTAATTGAAGCACTTTCAGTTTTATCTACTTATCTTTAAAGATGTATGTTCAGGATGTTTTGTTATCATCAAGTATCTCTTAATTTATGGCTACAATTCCAGTAGACATAAATTGGGGGAGATTGTTGTGCATATGTTGTGTACTTGATGATTTCATAAACAAAACATCTAAGTAGATTTTACTTAGTGAAATTATGTAGCACTCGACGGATAAGAATTATAGTCCCGACGGATAACTCATTATAGTCCCGACGGATGATTAACTTATTATCCATCGAGTGAGTAGCTTATGTAATAATAAGTTTGTAGCACAGTTATGTATGCACCTTTGTATAGAATCTGTAGTAGCATATAAGTCATGTTGACTTTAACTAGATATGCAGAATAGGTTGATTAATTGTACATAAATGATGTCTTGTAATTCTGCATAAGTGATATAGAGTCAAGTGCTAAAATAGCTACCGACGGATGATTAACAAAGCCATCGACGGATGATCAAATGACTATCAACGGATGTTTAATATAGCAGTCGACGGATGATCAATTAAATCATCAACAGATGTTCTGAAAGTCAACGGATGATCATATGAAGAATTCAAACAGCAGTTGAACAGTGAAAGCTGACACACAGTCGTCGAGATGTATACAAACACACTGTGGAAGCCCATTAACTGGGTAATAGAGGACGAAAAGCAGCAAAGCTTAAGACTGTTAGATTTTACATTTGTTCAGTCTTTTTGACTTTGTAATCTTGGTATTATATAAACCAAGAGAGTAGCAAATAGAAAAACAACTGAGATAGCTGAGAAACACAAAACAGAGAAATCTTTGTAAGCAGAATCATTAGCATTTCCTGTATTCTCAGTAGTTCCATTTGTAAGCAGCTGTGAGCATTTCTGCACACAGAGTCCTCTCGATATATTATATATATCTCTGGTGGAATTGTTTAAATCCACCAGAAAGTTTTGAAAGACTCTTGTTTTTAATTACTTATGTTTTGATTCAATTAAGTTTACATTCCGCATTGTGCTAATCAAAACAAATATATCTATAATCGAGTTGAACATTTTTATTTCAAGAAAAAGGTTCAAGAATTCCATTCAACCCCCCTTCTGTAATTCTTGCTATATTGTTAAGGGACTAACAATTACTTTTCGTGAATATACATATATAAACACCCTATGAACCATGTATATGTGTGGCGGTGAAGCCAACTCACTTACACTTATCTTCTCTATTTTACTATTTCTAAAAGGACCAGCATAACGTCTATTAATTTTCTTGTCTTTCTTATTCTAGAAATTCGTGCTCATGAACGTTTCCAATAGTTACTGGTTGCTGAATCTCATTTCCACATGTTTCTCTGTTCAATTAACCTAGTTTATAATCGCTTCTAATCGTATTCGAGGCTCTTTAATCGTTCTCTTAATCTTCTCGTCCATCTGCGAATGATATACTGAAACCAGGGGGTATTCGATTTCTGACGTTCTCGAAATTACATTAGAGTTAAAAATTAACGAGAAAATCTCGACTGGATACGATGGACGCACAACCGTAACATCAAACCTTAATTTCCTTGAATCACAATCGAGTTGATTTGCCGAGCGAAATTCTCTTACTACTTAGAAGAAAGTATACTAATCTGGAGGCATCACCGGCATATTCTAACTCTTATTATCATTTTTGGTTTTAGGGAGTTCTCATACGAACTGACTGCAATGCTCTTCCTTGACGTCTAGTCACATATAACGCGTATTCTTCCTTTGTGCCATACTATCAGAAAGTCTTCCTTGACATCCATGTCTCGTATCATATTCTAGGAGTAGCTTGAATTTCTTGAGTTATCGTAGCCAAATTCCCATCTTTTAGTTCTTCCTTACTTATTGTTCGTTCATCTAAGAGTGGTATATACTATTATGGTTTGACATAATTTCATCGTATTCTGAATACTCCTGTCAAATCTCAAATTAAGTAATATCAATCATTTATAATCAATTTCTGGATCTGACAATGTACCATCATCTCTTCAAGCAGCAACCAACCCAATTATTGGACAAACTTTGGTTCTCAGGTGACTTCATTACGACGTTTCCTGGCAAAATATATCCATCTATTCTTTGACGCCCCGCCTTAACTATTGGGTCGGCATAATATTCATTCACATATTTCATCCTATTTCCTCTTCATGTCTAGTCACTAAATATCGTTTTTAGCCCTCAGTACTTGATCGTTCTCCTGGGGTGCCTTCCCTATCTCAATTTACCAATGTTTCATAAATTTTTCACCTTACTTCTGTCCTTGATGTTACCCATATCTTACCTATAAAGTTTCTTTATCATCCTTTTGATCCCACTTTCCTTCCTATTTTCATTCTTCATTCTCATAGCTCATTCACAACCGAACTCCTGATATTAATACTCATTTTGATGTCATATCAAATTAGATATCAATACGAACTTTGATGCTCACAACATCTCATACTGAAGTAAACATCAATCATCTATATTAATACCACTTTTGATATTTAACAACAACCTAAGTATCAATATCAATCAGAAACTGAACTAAAACTGTATCTCATCTTTTATCCAGAACATAAATACTTGATAAATCATTTATTATATGATTATCAAAACAATTCAGAAACAAGACACCCTTTGATAAAACTTTATTGCAGATGATAGAATCTCTTTGATTGGCTAATAAAATCCATATTGGTGTAGGTACTACTTTCTTCTTTATTCCACCTCCCTTCTTCCTTTCCTTCATCCCTTCTCTTTGCTCTATCTTAAATCTTTAGTTCTTAAAAAAAACCTCCTTCTCACCTTTCCATACAAATCACTTTCTATCTCTTTTGTCCATTACTAAGGGAATATTCATTCAAGTAAAGCTTCACACACTTGCAGCAACTTCTGGACTCTACTAGTGTCCTTACCTTCCCCGAATTCCTCATTGCTTTGATTTCGGATTTGAAAGTCACATCAAAATTTGACTCAATCTAGTTGGAATCGATTTCCATCTAACTGACCATTAATTGGTAAAATTAAACAATTAACTCATTTAATTGATTAATTACACCAAGTTATGACTAGTTAAATGAAATCAAATACCAATTATATATAGCCAGATTGGTTGTGACAACCTCTTTCAAGAACCGAGATCACAATCATTTGGAGTATTAACATGAATATCGATAACAGACGGAGGTATACTTTATATCGTTAAAAGTGGGGTATTTTCCGAAAATTTGGGCAGCATCTCCTTTATATTATTGACTACCAGCCGGACTCAAGCCGACACTAACAATCAATCAAACAACCAAGAATCAACTCACAAGTAGACCAATCAACTTCCATCTTCTAAATTCACCATTTCACCATCACATATAATACTAACCAGTACAACTCATATTTTAGTTCAACTTAAGATTATAGCAAACAATTCTTATTATATTATACAAACAATTCTTATTATATCATACCCTTTCTCATATCCTTTATTTATAACCGAATGTCACTACTGAGTACTATTATAAATTATTCCAAAATTCTTCTGGTTCATGTTCAAGCTCTCTCATTAGCAATTCATCTATCCTTGACAATATAACTTGTTCTTATTAGTTAACTCTTTCAATTTCTGATAACCAACACATGGTCTCAACCAACACTCTCATAATCTTGTGAATGAATTTCTTTGGCTTAAAAGCATCACATCTTAAAAATCCTTGCAGTTGAATCACCATATCTTCATCTCCCCTTATGTCTTTTCTTATTGAACTCATTTCACTGGCTCAATTACGAGTATCAGATTTACCATAACTCATTTACTTAAGTGGGAAAACCCAACTGTTCCTTGGAGAACACCTTTGAAGTTTATTGATAACTAGAATTTCTTCGATCTTGAATCTTCATGACAAATATCTCCCACATGCTTGAGGTATGCTTCATCTTCACAATATATTAATCGATTATTTGGTTATTATTAAGAATTTCTTCATTCGCTTCTGCTGTCCAACCAATCATTTTCCTTATCCAATATACGCAACTTTACTTTCTTATTCCTGTAGTTAATTTTCCTCATACGGTTCGCTAACTTCTCCAATTCACGCCAAAATCTCAGACTTGAAACGTATCATGTATACAAATTTCCACTTCTAATTTGATGTCCTCGTAACCACCACGTCATTGGTATAAGGGTTTCTTCTCGGCACGTATATGTCCACCATTTATTGGCTTGCAATTATGCATACTTATCATTTACCACATCTGCTACACGGGCTCATTTCACTTCCTTTTGAAATATTCAAAGAATGGACCTTACACAAGAATAAATTTGTGTATATGATTCTGATTGGAAACTTTTTGTATGGGATAACATTAAAGGAAACAATCGGAAGGTTTCTGTTATTCCCAGTGGACTAACAATGAGATTTACAGAAGGGGGGTTGAATGTAAATCTCAAAACTTTTTCAAGTTTTGAGCAGTTTCTAAGGCTAAATGTTTTTGAGAACAAGTGTGTGAATTGCTTGAAGCTAATACAGATAGATATATATTCAAACACAAATGTAAAGAACACAAAGAACTTAAAAACTTTTCTGGTGGATTTGTTGTTCCACCAGAGATGTGTTATTTCAGAAAAGTGATTCAAAGAATTAAATCACAGCTGCTTCCTAGTACAAACTAGATGATTTTCTCTCTGGATATTTCTAAACAGCTCATAAAAATTCTTTTCTAATTACTAGCTGCTACTTGGTTTATATATCACCAAGTTTACAAGTGAAGACAAAACTGTAAAATACAATTAAAAAGATTCTTCACATGTTTCTTCTTCATTTCTCTATCAAATGCAATTTAGGCTTGGTTGTAGATCTTTAAATACTTCCTTGTTTGCATCAGAATGGAAATGTTGCATTTTCTTGATTCCTCCTAGAGGCTTCCACATTCTAGTTTGTCTCTGTCAACCCATGTGCCTCTGTCAGCTTGTTAATTGTCACTATCAACTGCTAATGAACTAAGCATCCGTTGAAGCTTTCATCCGTTGATGCCTTATCCGTTGAGGCTTTATCCGTTGAAGCTTTATCCATTGATGCATTAGCAGTTGAAGTCTTTATCCGTTGAAGCACTTATCCGTTAATGGATATTATCCGTTGAAGCATTAGAGACATTCGTTGAAGCTTTGTTTCTTATCCGTTGAAGGTCTTCAATATCAGTTAATACTTCTTCACTTATACAAAATTACAAGGCATGAAATATTTACAATTAGCCCTTCTATTTGCATATCCACTAGTTGTCAACATGACTGATACTTTCCTATAACATCTAAGAATTACAACTTGAATCCAGAGAATGAAATGTGCTACAATACTAAACTTATTGCTAAGTAAAGCTACTCCTTCAACGGATAGCCAAGATGGTCTTATCCGTTGAGGCTACAAACACTAGATTTCTACTTAAGTATTTTGTTTAACTTATCATCAAACTAATACACATATTCCTAACAAATAAGAGGAGAGCAAAGCGCCAATGGCGCGAAACTTCCAGGAAAAAACTTCTCCCCCTATTTATGTCTACTAGAACTGTAGGCATAAATTTTGGTTTAGCTTGATGATAACAAAACACTTGACAAATATATAAACTGTAATAAAGCAGAAATTCATAAGTGCTACAAAAATGTGTATGCTGAGATGGAATTGAAGAATTACATTGTTTCCAAGGGTGCTCCTTTAGCCTGAGCAGATTAGTTTCTTTTCCTTTGATTCCTTATTTTCTTTCCTAGCTCCTCTATTTGAAGTTGAAGTTGTCTGTAGAATTCAGCTTCATCTTCTTCATTGATGTCCAACTTAGATTGCATATCCTTGAGAGTTTCATTACTGGCAATCTTGAGTTGATCTTCAATTCTGAAAAATCTTCTGACTCCTTTGTTGTCTCTAAACTCCATCAACCAATGAGGTGATTTGTGAATTGTAATTCCTTTTTCTTGAATGAGTAATGTTCTAGGCAAGGCATTGGGCTCCCTCCAAGTTTTCCTTATGTTGGCAATCTTGTTGAGAATCTCAGTTTTGGCAGTCCTGGTAAAGCCAGAATCCCTTTGTATGGCTGAGTAGACTCCAACCAAGGTAGAGTAGCCTTCATTCAGAATTCTGTAAAGAGGCCAAGTTCTTTCCCCATCTCCTTTGTATTTGAACACTAGTCTTTCTTGTAGCTATCTGTAGGCAGCTTTTCCCCTTACTTCCTCTAGCTCATCCAGATAGAGTTCAATGTCTAAAAATTCTTTTATGTCACAGATGTGAACATAATCATCCTTAGAGGCTTGAGGCTTAGGCTTCTGTGTGAATTTGATTGAGGCTTTAGAGGGTGTTGATTTGATTCTTCTTTTCTGCTTCTTTGATGGTGGAGAAGAGGTTAGGAAGGTGGGCAATTAGATGGTGTCCCAATCAATTGGTTCCTCCTTGGGAATGATTGTTTCACCATGAATGTTCATGAAGGGGTCAGGCACAATGGGTTCAGGAATAGAGGGTAGTGGTTTGGATTTTGATTGGGTTTCTTCAGTCTTATCTACCATCTTTCTCTTTGCATTGGCCTTCTTTCTGTTCCCTTTCTGCCATTCTTCTCTTTCCTTACTTCTCTCTTCCATATCAGTATCAACCATGTCCCCCATAGCTTCATCTTCACTTTTGTCTTCAATTTCTTTTTGTTCTTCAGCCTGACTTGACTTTAGCTGTTTTTCAAGCTTTGCTTGTGCTCTTTTGTCAGCCTTTAGCTGTTTGGCTTCTTCCTTCAACCTTCTGGTTTCTTCCCTCTTGGCTATTGAGAATTTGGGATGTCCTTGCATCACACATATGCTCTTTCCCTCTCTGAAGATAATAGCCATGTTCCTTCTTACAACCACATCCATGATCTCTTTGAGCTTTGTGATACTTCTACCAAAAAGCTTATCCTCATCAGCCTTTGGAAGAGGAAAATCCACTTCTTTCAGAGGATTCTTTGTAGAGTCCTTAATGGATCTGTTGTTGGGCTTGAGAACCATAGGTTTCAGATCCTTGAAAGAAGTCTCTCCAACCTTATTCCTCCCTACTGGCTTGAGCTCCATAATAATTGATTCCACTTTTGTGTTATGCTTCACAGATTGTGATTGAGAAGTTGTAGAACCAAAAATTTGTTGCATCTTTTCATCAATCTTCTTCCTTTGCTCTTTGACTTGCAATTCAGCTGCTGCTATCTGAATTAGATCAATTCCATCAAGCTTTCCTTTGATTTGAATAATTGGAGAAGTGGTGATGACAGGAACTAGCACTTGAGATATTTGAACTGTTGTTGATGGCTCTCCTTCCCCTTCTCCTTTATTCTCCCCCTTTTTGTTATCATCAAGGGTAGGGGTCAAGCCTTGTGTATTTGCCAGCTGCATGAGTAGATTTGTTTGAGTTTGTTGATTCTGAAGAATAGTGACCATAGAGTCTTCAATGATCTGAACTCTGGTTTCCAATCTGGCCAGCCTCTTGTCAGCATCAGATTCTTTCCTCAGTCTCCCCAACAAATCTTGCATGGTACCATAAGGTATGACTGAATCCAACTTCTCAGCATTGTAGGATTTCAGATCAGCAATGTCCTGCTTGAGCTCATCCACACTTAGATTCTGTTTGAAATGCTGCAACTGCAAGAGATGCAGAGATTCCAGATGAGCTTGAAGTATTGCCTTGGTACCAGCATCTGTAGTCTCCTGAAGGGCCTTCTGAATTGTCATGACTTGTCTGACCAAAGTGACACCAAACTCTCTTGGTGTTGATGCTTTTGCCCATGCCCATTCAGGAAGATCTGGAACAGAACTTGGGCCTGCTACTCCCCCTAAGTTCATGCTCTCATCCAAAGAATCAGAGTCATCATCATTAGAATTTACTCCAAATTCTTCAGATGGCTCACCAGCTTGAGAAGGCAGCCTGTTAACAGCAGCTTTGTCTCTGAGAAAAGATTCTGAAGTGTGTACAATGTTTAATGTTTGTTCTGCCTCCACATTGCCCTGAGCAGCCAATAATTGATAGGCTGAAACAGGATGAGTAAAAGTGTCAGCATCCAAGGAAATGTTATCAATTACAGCTTTGTAATGTTGCTGAAATTGTCTTTCCTTTTCTGCATCATCCACTTTCATTGACTCACTAGCAATGGCTGGATCCACCCTTATAGCTTCTGTACCTGCCTTTCTCTCATTTTCTCTATTTTCTTGCATCAGGGGCTCCCCCTGGCTCACACACACCCTCACACCCTCACCCTCACCTTCTAAGGTGGCACTCCCCTCACTCATTTTTGCCATGCTGGAAGAAATAGCATGCATATGGTGACTCTCAGCCTCTCCTTTTGCCTGGGAGCAACTCAGCCTCTCACTCAAAAGATCACTCCCTTCCCTCAAACCTAAAAGTGATTGTACAGTAACCATGTCCTCTACAGTTGGAATTATTTTTGTTATGTGTGTAGAGACCATCAACGGATAGGGAGTATCCGTTGAAGTGGAAACTGATGGTATCAACGGATAACTGCTGTTAAGCTTATCCGTTGAAGAACAACCACTTGTCAACGGATGAGAGATATCCGTTGAAGAAGGAAAAGATGTAGATATAGAAAGTGACATAATTGTTGAACCTGTGTGAATTGATTTTAAGTGTGGTGACACAGATTCTTCAACTACATCTGAAAGAATTGGCTGATGATCCAACAAATCATCTAAAAGATGATGATCATCAGGTTTTGAGTGGGGCTCCTCCCTGAGTTTTAATGAGGGAGAGTCAGGAATTGATGTGAATATCATATCCACATCCAGAGAGGGTGATGGAGAGTTTTGTAATATCCCATATTTTCAATATTATTATTATTATTAATTGGAATTATTTATGTGATTTTAGGTGAATTTTAGTGAATTATCTGATAAGTGGAATTAATGTTTGAATGTTTAGATGTGATATTATTTGAATATTTGAATTATTATATGTCCAGAATAAAATATAGATAATTGTGATATTTTTCTGGTAATTTTTGGACTGTTAGATGATTTTATAATGATTTATGAATTATTAATTATTTTCTGAGTAATTACCAAAATTATTTTATAAAGCCGCGAATCTTCCGACTTCAACCGTTGTTGCATTTTTATAACCCGAAACTCTTCCGAAAACTCCTTCCTAACCTAATCTGGTAATTCCGGACATTTTCCGTGTTTTGACTTTTTCAATCCGGATTACGGTTTAACCCGTGCGCGGCCCGGCGCAAGATTTTCGATACGATAGTTATTTCGGTAATCAATAAAACCCGTATTTTCGAGAGACGGGATATTTTTATATTATTCCCGTATATAATGTTTTATAAAAAGCTCGGTTTTGATAATTATCCAATTTTGGTATTGAATCGGATCGTTATTGCAGTTACTTAGCGGCTAAGCAACTAATTTAATGATCCAAAATGATCCAAAACGATCCAGAACGATCCAATATTCCATAAATATAAATAGCCTATTTCTTATTTCGTTTATTCCGTTTATTCATTTGCAACCAGTTAAAACACCGTAAATACAGAGAAAAACCCGAGAAACCGATACGTTCCCGAGAATCAAACACACGAACGAAGGCGTTATCGAACTCCGATTCGGGCGTGCAGCATATCAAAACGAAGCTCCCGAAATCTTCTTTCTGAATCAATCATCAGTTTCTGCCCAGAAATCACAGTAATTTTCTTATTTAATTATTTATATTCGAATTATTTGATAATTAAATGATGAATTTTTGTTCTTGATGTTGTTGATGTGATTTGATGCTTCCATGTTGTAGAGCATGTTTTTCTGGTCAGTTTGGTATATTATATGTCAAAAACTGAGTTCAATATCATATAGAAATTAAGGTTTGATTTTCTGAAAATTTTCTTGAATATGTGTTCTTGGTGTTCTTGAGAAATTCTGAAAATCAAAGTCAATTTTGAAGGCGTTACTGAACACCAAATCACAAGTGTGAATAACCAAAATGAATCACAGACGATTCTCTACCATTTTATATCATCAAATCATACCTCAGGTTAGTGGATTTTAAAATCGATTTTAGGGTTTATATTCGAGAATTAGGGGTTTCTTATTGACTGATTGTTGGATTGTTTTGATGGTATTAATAGCTTCAGTAGGTTTCTTAGAGTCGATTTATGTATAAAAGTTTATTGTTTGATTGCGAAATCACGTAAGTCGAGTTGTCCGGAATCTGGAGCTTGCTAACGGCGTTAATGGCGGTTTCCGCCGGAGCTGTCGATCTTTGGATCGTTTGTGAAGATGATTCTTGTGTTTGTGTTTTTGATACGACTGTGAATCATTTTTGTATTGAAAAGAATTGCAAAATCGGGACACAGGAGGGTGAACGGCGTTCGCCGGAACCCGGAGGACTCGCCGGAATCTGCGAATTTCCGGCTTGTTCTTGGGTTTCTTGACGACCCGGTTCGACCCGTTTTTAACTCAATTTTCGACCCGATTTCAATTCATTTTTCCCCAAATCAATTTCCATAAGTCTGTTTCTGTAATTTTTTGTTTTAATAATAATTCAAAATCCTATTTATAATTTCTGAAAATTCATTTTTATTTTAAAAATCATTATTTTAATTCTGAAAATTTATTTTTAATTTAAAAATAAATCCAAATTATTTAATTAATTAATTTTAGTTGATAATTAATTATTTAATTATTCAATTAATTTAAATATTAATTGATTAATTAATTTAATTAGTTATTAATTAATTTTAATTGATTATTTAATTAGATTTAATTATTTAAAATTGATTTAAAAATTCTGAAAAATAGTTTCGAGCTTTAAGATATTATTTTAAATTATTTTCCAGGCTCGATAAATCTTATAAAATTATTTTAGGGTGTTTGAGCCCTATTATTTAATTATTAAATGATTCGGAGATCGTTTTTATTCCGAAAAATGTTCAAAAATTCATAATAAATCAACCGTTCGTCTGTTTAATACGAAACGAACGTGTACAGACTCAGAAAAATATTCCGCTTTCATTAAAAATACTTTTGAGACCCAAATCCTTTTCTTTTGAAAGATCGCTTATTTTACGAATCATTCTGAGTCGATTATTGATCGAAAAATTATATTTTTAACCCGATTTGAGTTTTAAACACACCGAGTCGACCCTTTTGACGAACCGAGTCTTATATGATATGAATTATGTGATATATGAGTTATGTGCTTATGTGCTATGTGAATTACGTGTATATGTGGGTCATAAGTCTTGTGTTTGACTGTTTTTCTTGTGTGTGGGCTATCGTATGGGTAGACGATAGGCTTTTGACGCGTAGTTCGTCGAGTGGTTATCGATTAGACAATTAAAGTTCTATATTTTAATTATAGATGTGGATCATTCGAGTTGATCAAGACAAGATGTTGGATAAAGAGTGAGATGGAATGGAAGTAGATATCTGGCTTCTAGCAATCGCAGGAGCAGCATATCAGTAAGGTGTTGAAAAGCAGGACGGAGATGTCTTGAGACAGAATGTCAGAATAGATGCGGTTGTGCGAGTGTGACTAACTGCTAAAACCCAAAGGCAAGTACCCCTGACTTCACTTATCATTCAAGTGACGTTTATTTCGAATTATATTATGCAAATATTTCTATCATCACTTATTGTTCAAGTGATATTTATTTTGAATCGTATCATGCAAGTATTGTTTTCCCTATTCTCTGTTTAGAATCGATAAATGTTTTACATATCGCTAAATTAAATAATTCTGTTTACGCAAGTACCCTCTGCTATTCTATGTTCAGAATAGTCAAGTGATTTTACTTATCCAATTATCGGATTTATAAATGTTTTGGATTTTGAGAAAAGTGATTTGGTTGCTAATATTCCTACCCAAGAATTGGGGGAATAAAATTATTTCGAGTGTCGAGTATCATGACCCCATTTCAATAAAAGGTTTTAAGATTGGATTATAATTGCGTAAGTGACCGGGACGGACGGTCCAGCGGAGGGCTATTTCTAAGTGCCATATGAAATATTATGACACCATTTTGCCACAGGCTAGTTATGCCTTTTTGTTTGAGTACTCGTGTTTTTGGGGTCACATTTCTATGAATCATGACCTTGTGCTATCACACGGGCTGATCAGCATGTGATAGTACGTCCGTCGGAGAATGATCCTAATCTAAATTGTCATATCATTTTTGATATTCATAGAATAAATGATTTATTGACTGATTCTGTTTTGGATTAAAAGTACTGATTCTGTTTTGGATTAAAAGTGAACTGTGGCTTTGATTCAGTTTCTGATTTTTTTGTGGATACTTACGTTGTTGTTAAATATCAAAGATGGTATTAGTATAGATGATTGATGTTGACTTCAGTATGGGTGTTGTGAGCATCAAAGTTCGTATTGATATCTAATTTGATATGACAACAAAATAAGTATTAATATTAAGAGTTGAGTTTTGAGTAAAGTTTATGATTCAATCCATAATCATTGTTTCATGTTATTGTGGTTTACGATATTTCCGTAAACACTGTTTTATGAGTTTTATTCTCGTCAAAATTCAAAATATTGCTGAAGCCTTTCGCTGGAAAGTATCAAAAAGAGTTTTATGATTCAGCAATTATGATTTGATTTTAAACATGTTCTGCGCTTATGCAGATGTCCATTTTATATCAAAACGACCCTATATATGCTATAATTAACTTGCTGAGCATTTCTTTCGCTCATACTTGCCTGTTTTTAAATTTAACCTCCAGTGAGGATTAGCTTGCTGTTTAGCCGCGTAATTCGAGGAAGCAAGAGGAAGCTTTTGGAAAGGTGGTTGGTCCAGGGTTGCGGACTAGTGTAAGTTTTATTGTGTAAAGTTATTTATATTAGATTATATTATAGTTGTATATTTTAATTGGGCCTAGTATACTTCATTTCGAAGTTATACTAGTGGGTTTAATTGTGAGTTGGAATTTATTGAAAAGAGTTTTAAAAGAAAGTGAGAAAAATTTATTTGTGGAATTTAGATATCTTGTTTCTAGAACTGTAACCTTAAAAGATCTTGGATTAGTTTGGGGTCATTTATGATAAATATCTTCCGCTGGCATTTATTATTTGATTTAACAGGTTATTTTGGATTGAGGTTTCATCGTGACGACCAAATCCCCTGACCCCGGATTTGGGGGCGTTACAGGTTGGTATCAGAGCTGAGGTTATAGTAAACTAGAAACGAGAGTGTGTAGGAGTGTGTATAGCTATGTGAGGACGTTTGAGCTCATATCGAGTTCCTGTTGGACTATCGGATATAGTACCAACGAGTAAGTTAAGATAGGCGCATTCGTTTGAGATGGTTGTGCTGAGCTGGATGGAACTCTTGGTAGTTGCAAAACTTCTATTGTGGAATCTTCCGAGACTACGATTCGACGACGATGGAGATTATCGATATCCTTAGAACATGAAGAAGCGTCTAGAATCAGATGGCGAGTCAACTGGAGAGTTCAAATTGAAGATAAATATTAAGACTTTGGCAATACCTTTTCTTTCTATAATTTCTTTTGACATATCTCAAAAAGAAGTAATTGTTAGAGGATATATTCCCTAACACTCATTTTCAATTCTATTTGTGTTTTAAATGTGCGAGAGGCTATCATGAAGCCTATTTTTCAGGTTTTGATAGCTCTGTCAAGTGATGATATTGGACTTCCACTTTTCTTATTTGGTGGATAGTTTCTTGGTGATGTGACACCAGTTGCTCATTTGGTGTCAGAATTTTGTTCTCTGGATTTCATTTCCTTCAGAAATATCATCTTTGAAATCTTTTCAGTTTTATTCATTTGATTTTGAATTCCTTTGATATTCTTTTATTCTGACTGAGATGAACAACCTTAACTATAAGGGACACAAGGTATACCTGTCTGTGTGATAGGAGTTGGATGGGACGCCATCACTTGTGTGTGTTGTGAATACATGAAG
Source organism: Apium graveolens (assembly GCF_009905375.1). Lineage (NCBI taxonomy): Eukaryota > Viridiplantae > Streptophyta > Magnoliopsida > Apiales > Apiaceae > Apium > Apium graveolens. Next base: position 21,383,576 of record NC_133651.1, read on the forward strand.
GTTAACAACCTTTAGTAGTGTCTTAATTTGGACACGCAATACCAAGTTCGTTTGATCATATTGATCTCTCAGTTATTCTTTTATTTCAACAATACTTTTTCTCATATTCAGATTTTGGTTCCGTTATGGTATCAAATTCTTTTCTTTTTGAAATTCCATGATTTTATCATATCAAACATTCGAAGGTATGCCAATCAAGTTAAGCTGAGTTATCTTGGTCAAGTCAAAGTAAAGCGATGTGATGGAATTACCAAGGACGACAGTGGACTGTAATGCGATTAAAATATTAGTGGCATATACCGAAGTCAATCTGTTTCTTTATTTCTCTCATTATCTATCTTTATTTTCTTCTCTCTATCTTTCTCTCTATTTTTCTTTCTCGCGATCAGTAAAAAGTGATTCTATTGAAGAATTGGTCAAAGGATGTGAATGGAACAGTGGTGCACAGTGAAGCTCCTGTAAAATTTTATTATACAAGGAATACAAGATTCATTTGAGATTATGGAAAATTAAGGTTATTTGGAAACGGAAAGTTGATTAGAAAACCCTTAGTGCTCTCTTTTGCTGATTCCGAGGACGGAATCCTTATAAGGGGGGTAGATTGTAATATCCCATATTTTCAATATTATTATTATTATTAATTGGAATTATTTATGTGATTTTAGGTGAATTTTAGTGAATTATCTGATAAGTGGAATTAATGTTTGGATGTTTAGATGTGATATTATTTGAATATTTGAATTATTATATGTCCAGAATAAAATATAGATAATTGTGATATTTTTCTGGTAATTTTTGGACTGTTAGATGATTTTATAATGATTTATGAATTATTAATTATTTTCTGAGTAATTACCAAAATTATTTTATAAAGCCGGGAATCTTCCGACTTCAACCGTTGTTGCGTTTTTATAACCCGAAACTCTTCCGAAAACTCCTTCCTAACCTAATCTGGTAATTCCGGACATTTTCCGTGTTTTGACTTTTTCAATCCGGATTACGGTTTAACCCGTGCGCGGCCCGGCGCAAGATTTTCGATACGATAGTTATTTCGGTAATCAATAAAACCCGTATTTTCGAGAGACGGGATATTTTTATATTATTCCCGTATATAATGTTTTATAAAAAGCTCGGTTTTGATAATTATCCAATTTTGGTATTGAATCGGATCGTTATTGCAGTTACTTAGCGGCTAAGCAACTAATTTAATGATCCAAAATGATCCAAAACGATCCAGAACGATCCAATATTCCATAAATATAAATAGCCTATTTCTTATTTCGTTTATTCCGTTTATTCATTTGCAACCAGTTAAAACACCGTAAATACAGAGAAAAACCCGAGAAACCGATACGTTCCCGAGAATCAAACACACGAACGAAGGCGTTATCGAACTCCGATTCGGGCGTGCAGCATATCAAAACGAAGCTCTCGAAATCTTCTTTCTGAATCAATCATCAGTTTCTGCCCAGAAATCACAGTAATTTTCTTATTTAATTATTTATATTCGAATTATTTGATAATTAAATGATGAATTTTTGTTCTTGATGTTGTTGATGTGATTTGATGCTTCCATGTTGTAGAGCATGTTTTTCTGGTCAGTTTGGTATATTATATGTCAAAAACTGAGTTCAATATCATATAGAAATTAAGGTTTGATTTTCTGAAAATTTTCTTGAATATGTGTTCTTGGTGTTCTCGAGAAATTCTGAAAATCAAAGTCAATTTTGAAGGCGTTACTGAACACCAAATCACAAGTGTGAATAACCAAAATGAATCACAGATGATTCTCTACCATTTTATATCATCAAATCATACCTCAGGTTAGTGGATTTTAAAATCGATTTTAGGGTTTATATTCGAGAATTAGGGGTTTCTTATTGACTGATTGTTGGATTGTTTTGATGGTATTAATAGCTTCAGTAGGTTTCTTAGAGTCGATTTATGTATAAAAGTTTATTGTTTGATTGCGGAATCACGTAAGTCGAGTTGTCCGAAATCTGGAGCTTGCTAACGGCGTTAATGGCGGTTTCCGCCGGAGCTGTCGATCTTTGGATCGTTTGTGAAGATGATTCTTGTGTTTGTGTTTTTGATACGACTGTGAATCATTTTTGTATTGAAAAGAATTGCAAAATCGGGACACAGGAGGGTGAACGGCGTTCGCCGGAACCCGGAGGACTCGCCGGAATCTGCGAATTTCCGGCTTGTTCTTGGGTTTCTTGACGACCCGGTTCGACCCGTTTTTAACTCAATTTTCGACCCGATTTCAATTCATTTTTCCCCAAATCAATTTCCATAAGTCTGTTTCTGTAATTTTTTGTTTTAATAATAATTCAAAATCCTATTTATAATTTCTGAAAATTCATTTTTATTTTAAAAATCATTATTTTAATTCTGAAAATTTATTTTTAATTTAAAAATAAATCCAAATTATTTAATTAATTAATTTTAGTTGATAATTAATTATTTAATTATTCAATTAATTTAAATATTAATTGATTAATTAATTTAATTAGTTATTAATTAATTTTAATTGATTATTTAATTAGATTTAATTATTTAAAATTGATTTAAAAATTCTGAAAAATAGTTTCGAGCTTTAAGATATTATTTTAAATTATTTTCCAGGCTCGATAAATCTTATAAAATTATTTTAGGGTGTTTGAGCCCTATTATTTAATTATTAAATGATTCGGAGATCGTTTTTATTCCGAAAAATGTTCAAAAATTCATAATAAATCAACCGTTCGTCTGTTTAATACGAAACGAACGTGTACAGACTCAGAAAAATATTCCGCTTTCATTAAAAATACTTTCGAGACCCAAATCCTTTTCTTTTGAAAGGTCGCTTATTTTACGAATCATTCTGAGTCGATTATTGATCGAAAAATTATATTTTTAACCCGATTTGAGTTTTAAACACACCGAGTCGACCCTTTTGACGAACCGGGTCTTATATGATATGAATTATGTGATATATGAGTTATGTGCTTATGTGCTATGTGAATTACGTGTATATGTGGGTCATAAGTCTTGTGTTTGACTGTTTTTCTTGTGTGTGGGCTATCGTATGGGTAGACGATAGGCTTTTGACGCGTAGTTCGTCGAGTGGTTATCGATTAGACAATTAAAGTTCTATATTTTAATTATAGATGTGGATCATTCGAGTTGATCAAGACAAGATGTTGGATAAAGAGTGAGATGGAATGGAAGTAGATATCTGGCTTCTAGCAATCGCAGGAGCAGCATATCAGTAAGGTGTTGAAAAGCAGGACGGAGATGTCTTGAGACAGAATGTCAGAATAGATGCGGTTGTGCGAGTGTGACTAACTGCTAAAACCCAAAGGCAAGTACCCCTGACTTCACTTATCATTCAAGTGACGTTTATTTCGAATTATATTATGCAAATATTTCTATCATCACTTATTGTTCAAGTGATATTTATTTTGAATCGTATCATGCAAGTATTGTTTTCCCTATTCTCTGTTTAGAATCGATAAATGTTTTACATATCGCTGAATTAAATAATTCTGTTTACGCAAGTACCCTCTGCTATTCTATGTTCAGAATAGTCAAGTGATTTTACTTATCCAATTATCGGATTTATAAATGTTTTGGATTTTGAGAAAAGTGATTTGGTTGCTAATATTCCTACCCAAGAATTGGGGGAATAAAATTATTTCGAGTGTCGAGTATCATGACCCCATTTCAATAAAAGGTTTTAAGATTGGATTATAATTGCGTAAGTGACCGGGACGGACGGTCCAGCGGAGGGCTATTTCTAAGTGCCATATGAAATATTATGACACCATTTTGCCACAGGCTAGTTATGCCTTTTTGTTTGAGTACTCGTGTTTTTGGGGTCACGTTTCTATGAATCATGACCTTGTGCTATCACACGGGCTGATCAGCATGTGATAGTACGTCCGTCGGAGAATGATCCTAATCTAAATTGTCATATCATTTTTGATATTCATAGAATAAATGATTTATTGACTGATTCTGTTTTGGATTAAAAGTACTGATTCTGTTTTGGATTAAAAGTGAACTGTGGCTTTGATTCAGTTTCTGATTTTTTTGTGGATACTTACGTTGTTGTTAAATATCAAAGATGGTATTAGTATAGATGATTGATGTTGACTTCAGTATGGGTGTTGTGAGCATCAAAGTTCGTATTGATATCTAATTTGATATGACAACAAAATAAGTATTAATATTAAGAGTTGAGTTTTGAGTAAAGTTTATGATTCAATCCATAATCATTGTTTCATGTTATTGTGGTTTACGATATTTTCGTAAACACTGTTTTACGAGTTTTATTCTCGTCAAGATTCAAAATATTGCTGAAGCCTTTCGCTGGAAAGTATCAAAAAGAGTTTTATGATTCAGCAATTATGATTTGATTTTAAAAATGTTCTGCGCTTATGCAGATGTCCATTTTATATCAAAACGACCCTATATATGTTATAATTAACTTGCTGAGCATTTCTTTCGCTCATACTTGCCTGTTTTTAAATTTAACCTCCAGTGAGGATTAGCTTGCTGTTTAGCCGCGTAATTCGAGGAAGCAAGAGGAAGCTTTTGGAAAGGTGGTTGGTCCAGGGTTGCGGACTAGTGTAAGTTTTATTGTGTAAAGTTATTTATATTAGATTATATTATAGTTGTATATTTTATTTGGGCCTAGTATACTTCATTTCGAAGTTATACTAGTGGGTTTAATTGTGAGTTGGAATTTATTGAAAAGAGTTTTAAAAGAAAGTGAGAAAAATTTATTTGTGGAATTTGGATATCTTGTTTCTAGAACTGTAACCTTAAAAGATCTTGGATTAGTTTGGGGTCATTTATGATAAATATCTTCCGCTGGCATTTATTATTTGATTTAACAGGTTATTTTGGATTGAGGTTTCATCGTGACGACCAAATCCCCTGACCCCGGATTTGGGGGCGTTACAAGTTTGATGATTGGTGTGTTTCTATTATGAGAGAATGGGGTTGTGACTCCACATTTGCTGGATCACATCAAGCTGAATTTGAGAAGGCACAGATACAGGTGGATGTATCTGTGCTGTGTGTGCCCCTTGTGTGGAAACTAGGGTCTTGGCCTTCTTCTTCCTGGAAAAGGCTTTAATTGGTGAATGTGTGGCTTCAGTGTCCCTCCCCCTTTTGGTCTGTGTCCCTGGTTGGGGACTATTTTCAATAGTTGCACCCTTTTGGGAGGATGCAACTAGGGATATGTTAGACTCCTTTTGAACCACCACAGTCTTTTGAGAGACTGTGGCTTGGCTGGCTTGGGTACCACTCACCTCTCCCACCTTATCCTGGGGGGTTTCTTGATGTTCACCCCTCCCCTCACCACTCACACCCTGTTCACTCCCTTCAGGGTTTATGGTAGTTGTTACAACTGTTGTCTTTTGAGAAACAACAGAGGTAGTTTTCTTTGACTTGAGTTTTGAAACTTTAGTTTTGGTGGCTTTGGTAGGAACCTGTTTGGACAAAGACACAAATTCCATGGCCACACTAGAAGGCAAAGAAACAATGGGGTTGGAAATAGTAGGAGTTATAAAAGTGTTTACCTCACTTACCTGTGGTGCATTCATGATTGGCAAATATACCAATGGCACCTTGCTGTTGAGGTTCATTCTCAAAAGGTCTGCAAGGACCCTTTTCTCTTGTGCCCAGCATTTGAGTTTATTATTCTCATTTGATATGACAAATCTTTCAGCAACATGGTTAGCCAATAATATAAAAAATCTAGCATAGTAGATGTTATGTGGTCTATTAGCTTTGTTACCTAATCTGGAACCTAATTCTAGCATGACACAGTTGCTAAAATTAAAGTACCTATCAGAAACTAGCATATAAAGCATATTAACAAGAGATGAAGTTATGGCATCAAAATTGCTAATCTTCCCAGAGAAAACCTTAATAAAGGCATCTCCAAGAAAACTCCATTCTTTTCTAAGGCCTTTCCTTCTAATGCTACCTAAACTAGCAGAATCAAAAGCATAGCCTATGGAATCTAACATAGCAGATACATATTTATCAGTGTGTGGTGTTATGGCATTATTCTCAGACAACTTAAAGCAAGACTGTATATCATCACAGTTAATGCAATAATCCTTACCTTTGAGAGAGAAGGCAATAGTCATATCTGTGGAGTTGAACTCTGCAGTTGTCCAAATCTCCTCAATTACCTCACAGTAGATGGTTGGGGCTTCCAGCATTGCATAGCTCAGTTTGCAGTTTTTGATGAAGTCCATCATCTTGTGATAATCAGAATGGGCTTCATTCTTTTCAACCAAGGCTACGAAATTGTTCTTTTCATAAACAAATCCTGTTTGAGACATAATTTTGACTACGGGTGTCATTGTTGTGAGTAGAGGTTGCAGAGAAAAACTTGAGAATTTTGGGAGAGAAGGAGAATGAAAATTGCAAGAAATCGTAAAGTGAAAAATAAGAGTTCAATGGGCTTTTATACTTTCTTGAATTAAAATGTAAATAAAATGATTAAATGATACTTTTAAGTAAATTACAGCCGTTTAAGAATAAATAAAACTGTAGAAATTCTAAACTGCCTTTAAAACAAATACATACAACAGTGTATATCTGTATCAACGGTTAAGTAAAGAAATCAACGGTTGTGACTTACTGAAAGTAACTGATGTGACACTTCAACGGATAAGGTAAATAGCTATCCGTTGATGACCAACACTATTTTATCCGTTGAGGGATAAAATTACCAGAAATGTATTTGTCTTTCAACGGATAATGAACATCCGTTGATAGAATAATTTTGGCTTTCAACGGATAGGGAATATCCGTTGATAGGATAGGTCTTTCTTAAAGCCAACTTTGTTCTTGCAGCAAATTCATTTCAGGCTTCAATACAGATTATATAGAGGACATAAATTTATGAATAATTAAGCATACCTAGCTCACTTACTAATCTTGTGAATGTTGATTCATCAAGTGTCTTGGTAAATATGTCTGCAATCTGCTTTTCACTTGGAACAAAATGAAGTTCCCCTGTACCTTTCATCACATGTTCCCTAATGAAGTGATACTTGATATCAATGTGCTTGGTTCTTGAGTGTTGCACTGGATTTTCAGTAATGGCAATGGCACTTGTGTTGTCACAGAATATTGGAATTTTGTCAACAGTCAAACCATAGTCAAATAGTTGATTCCTCATCCATAGTATCTGTGCACAGCAACTACCAGCAGCAATGTACTCAGCTTCAGCTGTTGATGTAGAAACAGAATTTTGCTTCTTGCTGAACCATGACACAAGCTTGTTCCCTAGAAATTGACAGGTGCTAGTTGTGCTTTTCCTGTCTATTTTACAGCCTGCATAATCTGCATCTGAGTAGCCAATTAGATCAAAACCAGACTCTCTAGGGTACCAAATTCCTAGATTTGGAGTCCCTTTGAGATATCTGAAGATTCTTTTAATAGCCACTAAGTGAGATTCTTTAGGGTCAGCTTGAAATCTAGCACAGAGACATGTAGAAAACATTATATCAGGTCTACTAGCAGTTAAATATAAAAGTGAGTCAACCATGCCTCTATAACTTGAAATATCCACAGACTTTTCAGCCTTGTTTAATTCAAGCTTGGTGGCAGTGGCCATGGGAGTTTTTGCAGATGAACAATCCATTAAGTCAAACTTCTTTAAAAGATCATAAATATATTTAGTTTGACTAATGAAAATTCCATCACTAACTTGTTTAACTTGTAAACCAAGAAAATAAGTTAGCTCTCCCATCATGCTCATTTTATATTTACTTTGCATTAACTTAGCAAACTTTTTACAAAGCTTATCATCTATAGATCCAAATATAATATCATCTACATAAATTTGAACAAGTATTTTAGAGCCATTAACATTTCTAAAGAAGAGAGTTTTGTCAACAGTACCTCTTGTGAAGTGATTATCTAGAAAGAATTTTGACAAAGTCTCATACCAGGCTCTAAGTGCTTGCTTTAGTCCATAGAGTGCTTTCAACAGATAATACACATAGTCTGGAAAGTTTGGATCTTCAAATCCTGGAGGTTGGCTTACATAAACTTCTTCCTCCAATTCCCCATTTAGAAATGCACTCTTGACATCCATTTGATAGACTTTGAAATTGGCATGGGCTGCATAGGCTAGAAAGATTCTGATGGCCTCAAGTCTGGCAACTGGAGCAAATGTTTCATCAAAATCTACTCCTTCTTGTTGAGAATAGCCTTTAGCAACCAATCTGGCTTTATTCCTTATGACAATGCCATTTTCATCCATCTTGTTTCTGAATACCCATTTTGTGTCAATAGGACTCTTGTTCTTTGGCTTGGGTACCAGCTTCCATACTTTATTCCTTTCAAATTTGTTTAGCTCCTCTTGCATTGCTAAAATCCAATCTGGATCCAATAGAGCTTCTTCCACTCTCTTAGGTTCCTCCTGTGATAGAAAGCTACTATACAGACATTCATCTTGAGTAGCCCTTCTAGTTTGCACCTTAGATGAAGCATCACCAATGATCAGTTCAAAAGGGTGATTCTTGGTCCATTTCCTTTGAGGTGGTAGATTAGCTCTAGATGAGGTTGCCTCAGTATTGTCATGATGTGAGATAGAATGTTGATTGGTTGAAACTCCCCCTGAGTTGCTGATCCTTTGAAAGGAATTGGGAGCTCTATCAACTGATGAAGTGAATTGATTATCCGTTGATAGACTGTGATCAACGGATGCTTCATTATGAACTTCAACGGATGATGCACTTTGTCTTTCAATGGATGCTGCATTGCTTCTTTCAACGGAAGCTGAATTATGATTTTCAACGGATGCAGCATTCTGTGCATTATCCAAAGGCAGATT